>NC_073384.1:4233227-4370310 GCF_028641065.1 Leucoraja erinaceus | reverse complement strand
AAATTTGTGGAATCCGGCAATTCGTGTTTGGCAGATTCTGGTCAATGAATTTGAGCGTCTTTTTGCAAAGGTGGCGTGAGTCCAAAAAATATGGATTTATTCCATCGATAGTTCGGGTAACAATTATTGCCGTAACTGGTAATAAGAAGGAACTGCAGATGCTGGTTTAGACCAAAGATGGACACAAAAATGCAGGAGTGACTCGCTGTTTTTTAAATTAAATTTCATTGAAAAATAAGTGTCTGCACTTTAAATTAATTTTAAAAATTTAGATTTTTTTCGAAGATAAGACACAAAATGCTGGCGCGATAAATCCAGGGGGTCAGGCAGCATCGTGTTTTTTGTTGTTTTTTTTGTGTTTGTGTTGGTGTTGGAAGGGAGGGAGAGAGAGGAGAGGAGGGGAGGGGAGGATAGACTGAACGAGGGGAGAGGAGGGGAGAGGAGGAGGGAGAGAAAAAGGTTTTTTATTATCCTAGGTTGACGTTCGGGGCGAGATCCTTGCTCTGATCTTAGTTGGTTGGCGGTTCTAGAACATGGAAAACATAGAAAAATAGGTGCAGGATTAGGCCATTCGGCCCTTCGAGCCAGCACTGTCATTCAATATGATCACGGCTGACCATCCAGAATCAGTACCCCGTTCCTGCTTTCTCCCCATATTCGTTGATTCAGAGCTAAATCGCTCTTGAAAAGATCCAGTGAAATGGCTTTCAAGCGAGAGCTAGATAGGACTCTTAAAAATAGCGGAGTCAGGGGATATGGGGAGAAGGCAGGAACAGGGTACTGATTGTGGATGATCAGCCATGATCACATTGAATGGCGGTGCTGGCTGGAAGGGCCGAATGGCCTACTCCTGCACCTATTGTCTATTGTCAAAGCCTTATGTGGTGTCAACGATTCCATCATAATCGGTGTGAAGACAGTGTGACGCTCATGAGTCGTGCAGGCCAATCTGAAACAATGGCAGGGCTTAAAACAATTCTTAACATTGGCTAAAAGTAATACAAGAACCGCAAGTGTTGGTTCATATCACAGATAGATACTTAACTCAGTGGGTCAATATTAACATTAGCTCATAATTTGTGACTGTTATGTGTTTTAGTGAAAGTAGATGAGCTTGTTATATATTTTTGTAAACTATCCTTTGCTACTTGAGTTAAGCCTGCAGTATCGTTCTGGCATGTCGACCCCTTTCATATTGCCTAGATGATAACAGTTTGGCTTCCAAAATGTTTACATTCCTTTGTACGAGTCAAATCTTGTTGGTGCTTTTATTTTCCACTGTAGCATTTCATTGCTACATTTATTGGGGATGATTTATCAGTTTTGGCTAAGATTGCTGCTGAATATCTAGTTGCTAGACATTAAATGGTCTTGTTGATCTTTTGAAATAATCGCCTTTATCTTCTTTTAAAGCAACTGTTCATTTTTGCAACTGCACGTGTCAAACTCCTTCATATTGCTTTGAGGATAACTGCTCCCCTTGGCTTGCAAAACATTTACATGCTTGTTAACAAGTCAAATCTTGGAGCATTTTTGTTCAACCAGAGTGTTTCATTGCTATATTTATGGGAGATGATTTATCAGTCTTTTTAAAGATCTGTGCTTAAATATCAAATTGATGGATGTTAAATGTGTTTGTTCATCTTTAAGAGGGATTGGCGGCTCCTTCTTTCAGAGCAACTGTGTGTTTTTGTAACCGTATGTGATCCCTGGCTTTGAAGGTTCACAGCCATTTTAAAAGAGGCTGTTGTCTCAGTGCGCCAAAGCATAACTTTAGATTAAAGATGCTATTGCTGCTGCTGCTTTCCAGGAAACAAAGGCTCCGGGGATGTGGCCACTTGGGGATCCCATCTCACGTTGTAAGTGCGCAAATGGAAACATTGGCTTAAATTATTTATTTCAATTATTGAGAATGCAATATTACCACAGATGAGCGTTTGTCGGCACTGGGCCTCCACTGGCTGGAGTTTAGAAGGATGAGGGGGAACCTCATTGAAACTTGTCGAATAGTGAAAGGCCTGGATAGAGTGAATGTGGAGAGGATGTTTCCACTGATGGGAGAGTCTAGGACCAGAGGTAATAGCCTCAGAATTAAAGGACGTTCCTTTAGGAAGGAGATGAGGAGGAATTTCTTTAATCAGAGTGTGATGAATCTGTGGGATTCATTGCCACAGACAGCTGCGGAGGGCGTCAATGGATATTTTTAAGGCAGAGATAGACAGATTATTGATTATTGATTCAATTGATTGAATACTCTACTAGATTATTGATTAGTATGGGTGGCAGGGGTTATGGGGAGAAGGCAGGAGAATGGGGTTAAGAGGGAGAGATAGATCAGCCATGATTGAATGGAATAGACTTGATGGACCGAAGGGCGTAATTCTGCTCCTATCACTTATGAACTTATGAAATCTAAAAACAGGAAATTCTGGAAACCCTCAGCAGGTCAGGCCACATCTGTGGGAAGAGAACAGGTGCCAGAGCACCAGAGATCTGGGTTTAACGCTGTCTGTGGAGTTTGAACGTTCTCCCTGTGACCGCCTGGGTTTTCCCCGGGTGCTCCGGGTTCTTCCCACATTCCAAAGACGTGCAGATTTGTAAGTCAACCGATCTTGGTAAATTGCCTCTCGTGTGTCGGACGCAAAAGTGGTATATCATGGAACTAGTGTACGGGGTGATCATTGGCCAGCATGGACGATGTGGGCCGAAGGGCCAGTCTCCACACTGTATCTCTAAACTAAAAATATTAAACTCAAAAAACGTTTTAATCTCTTCCCTGTACGGGGTCCCGACTTTTCCTTGTCGAGTCTCCATTGTCGTTGGGGCCTAGCATTGTGGAGCGGCCTCCAACCGGAATCGACCTGGGGCTCCAGTCGCGGAGCCTGCGGACTCTCCATCGCGGATCTGGCCGACTTCGGAGTGCGGAGAGCTGTGGTAGCACGTGGCTGCGACCCGACTTCGGAGGTCGGCGGCTTTGGCTGCAGGCCCTGTGGACGGTAACATCGGGAGCTCGCGGGTCCCTGGTGGGAGACCGCTTTTCTGAGCTCCCGCAACGGCAAACTTCGCCAACCGAATCGAGGGGCTTAAATCGACCTGGAGTGGGGCTTTACATCGCCCGGCGCGGCTTAAACGGCCGCGGGACTTACCATCACCCGCTGGGGGAGGGGGGGGGGGCTCTAACATCTAACATCAAGAGCCTCAATCAGCTCGATGCAGCAGTTTGACTGCTTGACTGCGGGAGAAGAATAAGAACAGAGAACAGGGAAGAGATAAGACTTTTGCCTTCCATCACAGTGAGGAGGTATTTGGAGATTCACTGTGATGAATGTTTGTGTGGAATTGTATTGATTGTGTGTTTTTGTTTTTTGTTGTTGTTTGGCTGCAGGAACGTAATTTTGTTTAAATGACAATAAACGGCATTCTAAATGATTCTAAATGTTATTATAGTTCCTGCCTCAACTACCTCCTTCAGCAGCTCGTTCCATTTAGCCTCTGTGTGGAAAAATTGCCCCTTAGATTCCTATTAAATGATTCTCTTCTCACCTTAAACCTACAGTATGTCTCTTGTTTTTGATTCCCTTTCTCCGGGTGAAGCCACTGTGCATTCACCCTATCTATACCATCATAATCTTATGCACCTCTCCCAGATCACCTCTCAGCCTCCTGCGCTCCAAGGGATAAAGTCCTCGCCTGAAGTTAGACACAAAATGCTGGAGTAACTCAGCGGGACAGGCGGCATCTCTGGAGAGAAGGAATGGGTGACGTTTTGGGTCGAGACCCTTCTTCAGACCGAACAAGACGAGTTTGAAGAAATCCTGGGCTGCCCAACCTCTCCGTCTAGGTCAGAACCTCAAGTACTGGCAATATCCTCTGTTCAGGTTGAAGTCATCTAAATTGAAAAACGCCAAAACTGACGTCACGATGGTGCAGCAGTAGAGTTGCTGCCTTACAGCATTCCTCGTATGCTGCAAAACATACTCAGCTAATAAAGTATTATTGTATTGTATTACAGCGCCAGAGATCCGGGTTCCATCCTGACTACGGGTGCTATCTGTATGGAGTTTGTACGTTCTCCCTGAGATCATGTGGGTTTTCTCTGGGTGCTCCGGTTTCCTCCCACACTCCAAAGACCCGAGGCAGCAACTCTACCGCTGCACCACTGTGCTGCCCATAAACTAATCTCAAGTGCTTTCACTTGATCCTCCTCTCCCTGCATATCCATAAGCCTTTTAAATCTATATTGGACTATGGTTATGAAAAATAGATGTTTGGTAATATCCGTGGGTTTTATAGTCTTGCCTTGCCAGCAATGGCTTCTGGTCTTTCTGGCAATGTCTTCAGTCTTATTTGTGACCAGTTGCGGATCATTTCTGTGCTGCTTTAAGCCCAAAGAGGCCAGTTTTTATTTTTTGATCGAAATCATGCTTTCTCCCCCCCCGCGCTTCACTTTTTGCTCCCTGACCTCGGGGTGGTGCGTCTGCTTTATTTCAACGTCTCGTCAGAATGCGCACATGCACACAACAATTTTCATTTCATTTGCTCTTTATGTGCAAGTGACGAATACAACTGATTGTATTGTATTGATTGGATTGTACCATATGGACAAAAATGTCATCCTTACTTGCACTGTAAGCACGGCAGTGACCCTGAAAACTTATAATCTACATAGAGAAATGTCTAGGAGCAAGAGCAAGTGTATAAAAATATATATTGTCCTGAATTACTGTATATTTAGTTTAGTTTAGAGACACAGTGTGGAAACAGGCCCTTCATCTCCCCGAGTGCGCTCCGACTAGCACACCAACACTATCCCACACACACACACACACACACACACACACACACACACACACACACACACACACACACACACACCACACACACACACAACACACACACACACACACACACACACACACACACACACACACAAGGGACAATTTTACATTTTACATTTTATACCAAGCCAATTAAACATAGAAACATAGAAATTAGGTGCAGGAGTAGGCCATTCGGCCCTTCGAGCCTTGCACCCGCCATTCAATATGATCATGGCTGATCATCCAACTCAGTATCCCGTACCTGCCTTCTCTCCATACCCCCTGATCCCCTTAGCCACAAGGGCCACATCTAACTCCCTCTTAAATATAGCCAATGAACTGGCCTCAACTACCCTCTGTGGCAGAGAGTTCCAGAGATTCACCACTCTCTGTGTGAAAAAGGTTCTTCTCATCTCTCGGTTTTAAAGGATTTCCCCCTTATCCTTAAGCTGTGACCCCCTTGTCCTGGACTTCCCTAACATCGGGAACAATCTTCCTGCATCTAGCCTGTCCAACCCCTTAAGAATTTTGTAAGTTTCTATAAGATCCCCTCTCAATTTTCTAAATTCTAGAGAGTATAAACCAAGTCTATCCAGTCTTTCTTCATAAGACAGTCCTGACATCCCAGGAATCAGTCTGGTGAACCGTCTCTGCACTCCCTCTATGGCAATAATGTCCTTCCTCAGATTTGGAGGAAGATTTATTAACCTACAAACCTGTACGTCTTTGGAGCATGGGAGGAAACCAAAGATCTTGGAGAAAACCCACGCAGGTCATGGGGTGAACATACAAACTCCGCACCTGTAGTCAGGATGGAACCTGGGTCTCTGGAGCTGTAGAAACATAGAAAATAGATAGAGGAATAGGCCAATCGGCCCTTCGAGCCAGCACCGCCATTCAATATGATCACGTCTGATCATCCAAAATCAGTACCCCGTTCCTGCTTTTTCCTTATATCCCTTGATTCCTTTAGCCCTAAGAACTAAATCTAACTCTCTCTTGAAAACATCCAGTGAATTGGCCTCCACTGCCTTCTGTGGCAGAGAATTCCATGGTGAAGAAGTTTTTCCTCATCTCAGTCCTAAATGGCCTAACCCCTTATTCTGGTTCTGGACTCCCCCAACACCGGGGAAGACCAAGAAGGACCTGCTGTAGGGTACTTTGTGACTTTGGCAGCGCCGTTTATGCGGGGTCTCTTTGCACACTTGGGTATGCCATCAAAGGATTTTGCTATGTCTTATCCCGTGTGACCATAACATATTCAAATCCATTCCAACACTCTAACAATAGACAATAGGTGCAGGAGTAGGCCATTTGCCCTTTTGAGCCAGCACCGCCATTTAATATGATCATGGCTGATCATCCCCAATCAGTACCCCGTTCCTGCCTTTGCCCCATATCCCCTGACTCCGCTATTTTTAAGACCCCTATCTAGCTCTCTCTTGAAAGCATCCAGAGAACCGGCCTCCACCGCCCTCTGAGGCAGAGAAATCCACAGACTCACCACTCTCTGTGAGAAAAAGTGTTTCCTCGTCTCCGTTCTAAATGGCTTACTCCTCATTTTCTTTATGTCATTTCTTTACCTTTTATTTTTAAGCCTTGTGCTTTATTCAAAGTGTGACGGAGGACAAGAGCTTACTTGCAATGCATACCCTGTAGGAAATGTCTCCCACATCTTGACAGTGTCGTGGAATCACCGTGATGGGAGACAGCTGCAAGTCCAAAACCACCGGGTGATGGATTACCTGCTGGTTGTGGGCACTGACTAAACAACATTATCTTGACAGCTAAAACACATGCTGGTATTGGCCTTAAGTCCCGTTTGCGTTTTGTAGTGAAATACAGTGATGTGTTTGTGTGTGGGAATACAGAAACCTTCTCAATCATCAGGTAATTCCCAGTCAATCTGCAATTAAAATATTTAATATATATATATATCATAGTGTTATAATATATATATTATAGTGTTAATATATAAATAAAATATATAAAAAATAGACATTGCATATATATAATTATGTGCACCGCTCTCTGCGAGAAAAAGTTTCCTCGTCTCCGTTCTAAATGGCTTACCCCTTATTTTCTTTATGTCCTTTCTTTACCTTTTATTTTATAGTTACAAAAAACTTACAAAATTCTTAAGGGGTTGGAACAGGCTAGACGCAGGAAGATTGTTCCCGATGTTGGTGAAGTCAATAGACAATAGGTGCAGGAGTAGGGATCATGTGATCATGGCTCATCATCCCCAGTCAGTACCCCATTCCTGCCTTCTCCCCAAATTCCCTGACTCCGCTATCTTTAAGAGCCCTATCGAGCTCTCTCTTGAAAGCATCCAGAGAATCGGCCTCCACCGCCCTATGAGGCAGAGAATTCCACAGACTCACCACTCTCTGTAAGAAAAAGTGTTTCCTCGTCGCTGTTCTAAATATATATATTAAACCACTATAATATATAAAATATTATGATTACAATAAGTTGCATATATACATTCATAGATATATATATATGTGTGTGTGTGTGTGTGTTTGTGCGTCTGTATATGTATGTATGTGTCTAGGAAGGAACTGCAGATGCTGGTTTAAACCGAAGACAGATACAAAAAGCTGGAGTAACTCAGCGGGACAGGCAGCATCTCTCGGGAAAAGGAGTAGGTGACGTTTCTGCTAGGTCTGTTGAAGGGTCTCGACCCGAAACGTCGCCTATTTCTTTTCTCCAGAGATGCTGTCTGGGCCCGCTGAGTTACTCCAGCTTTTTGTGTCTATCTTCTGCATGTACTGTATGTGTATGTGTGTATGTAAACTTTATTTCTCGTTTATTATATTGTTTACAGTGTAATAATAATAATAATGGATGGGATTTATATAGCGCCTTTGTAGATACTCGAGGCGCATATGTGTACTATGTTTACATATTCTCTTGTGCTGCTGCAAGTACGAATTTCATTGTTCGATCTGGGACATTTGTTAATAGAACCCTCTCGAGCCTTGCCTAATGAAAGGTGTTTGTATTGTTAAGCAATTGGCACAATTGGAAGCAAAATATAATGTAGTTGAAGAAGGTAAATGCATTGTAAAGTGATGTTGAGTGTATGAAAGCAGAGATGAGGTGACAGCCAACAGTGAGGGTTTAGTTGATCAATGTGCAAGAACATCTCTCTGTATGAAAGTACCTACCAACAGCGTTGTCTACCTTTATAGACAATAGGTGCAGGAGTTGGCCTTTCGGCCTTTCGAGCCCGCACCGCCATTCAATGTGATCATGGCTGATCATCCCCAATCAGTACCCCGTTCCTGCCTTCTCCCCATATCCCCTGACCCTGCTATTTTTTAAGAGCCCTATCTAGCTCTCTCTTGAAAGTATCCATAGAACCTGCCTCTACCGCCCTTTGAGGCAGAGAATTCCACAGACTCACCACTCTCTGTGAGAAAAAGTGGTTCCTCATCTCCGTTCTAAATGGCTTTCTCCTTATTCTTAAACTGTGGCCCCTGGTTCTGGACTCCCCCAACATCGGGAACATGTTTCCTGCCTCTAGCATGTCCAAGCCCTTAACAATTATAGCACAAATTATACACAAATTGATAGAAGTGCACAACGATAGCAAAAATGTTTGTGAACTGAAACTGAAACTTACGGGCAAAATTTCAATGAAATCCCACTGATTATTTTCAAAGGAGAAATTTTAATCGCTCCAGGTAACTATAGTTTCCACTGGTGGGAGAGCCCAGGACATGAGGTCGTAGCCGCAGAATTAAAGGGTGCTCTTTAAAAAGATGAGGAGGGTTTTCTTTAGTCAGAGGGTGGTGAATCTGTGGAACTCATTGCCACAGAGGGCTGTGGAGGCCAAGTCAGTGGATATTTTTAAGGCAGAGATAGACAAGTTCTTGATTAGAACGGGTGTCAAGGGTTATGGGGAGAAGGCAGGAAGCTGGGATTATGTGGCAGAGATCAGCCTCGCCCAACAGTCTGTCTGTCCCTTCCTTCATTGGTGTTTGATAGTATGTGTCAAGTTATGTTTTGCTGTTCTTTAGCTGGTTTTATGTGGGGGAAACTTTTTTTAACCTCTTACCTCGACGGAAATGCGATTTGTTTTCCCCCCGTATCGTATCTCCGTCCGCACTGCGGCCTAACATCGAGGGGTTGGCGGTCTTTGCTGGAGACCGACTTCGGGAGCTGCACCCGCAGGAGCCTGCAGGAGTTTAACATCATGGAGCTCGCGGTCCCTGGTTAGAGAACGACTTCGGGAGCTCCAAGCCGCGGGAGCTACGATCGCCCGGCGCGGGGGCTTCGATCGCCGGCTACGGGGGCTTCGATCGCCTCGACTGCCCCGACCGTGGGAGAATAAGAGGAAGAAGATTAGACTTTATTGCCTTCCATCACAGTGAAGAATGTGGGGAATCTGCTGTGGTGGATGTTTATGTCAACTTTTATGTAGTTGTGTGTCTTGTTGCTTTTGTTTTTGTACAGCCGTATGGTAAATCATATTTCCTTGTTCCTTAATTGGTACATGTGACAATAAACTCACCTTGAAACCTTATAATAATAATAATAATAATAATAATAATAAGTTTATTTATATAGCACATTTATAGTCAATTTTCATTGACCCCAAAGTGCTTTACATAATTTAAAAATCAGTTCCATACAAAACATAAAGATGGGTTAACAAAATAATAAAATGCATAAACAGGACACAACATGTAACATAAACATCCACCACAGCATTCATCACTGTGGTGGAAGGCACAAAAAATGTTGGCCGTCCTCCTCCATTTCCCCTTGAGTAGACTTGATGGGCCAAATGGCCTAATTCTACTCCTATAACATGTAACTGTGATTTATATTGGACTTAATAAAGTAATTTGTTGGTTCAATGCGAAAACAAAGAACTGCAGATGCTGGTTTACAAAAAAAGATACAAAGTGTTGGAGTAACTCAATGGGTCAGGTTCAACGGGCCAGGTTCAACAGGCCAGGCAGCATCTCTGGAGCATATGGATAGGTGACATCTTGGGTCGGGACCCTTCATCAGACTCTTACACTGAAGAAGAACCCAACCAGAAACGTCGCCTATCCATGTTCTCCAGAGATGCTGCCTGACCTGCTGTGTTAATCCAACATTTTGTGTCTATCTTCAGTGTAAACCAGCATCTGCACTTCCTTCTCACACATCAATAAAGCCATTTATTTATTGATTCAACGTAGAAACAAGGAACTGCAAATGCTGGATTACAAACAAAAGACAGAGTGCTGGAGTAACTCAGTGGGTCAGGCAGCATCTCTGGAGAACATGGATAGGTGACGTTACGGGTCGGGTTCTTCTTCAGTGTAAGAATCTGATGAAGGGTCCCGACCCAAGATGTCACCTATCCATGTGCTCCAGAGATGCTGCCTGGCCCGTTGAACCTCCAGCACTTTGTATCTTTTTTTTGTAAACCAGCATCTGCAGTTCTTAGTCTGATGAAGGTTTCCCATCTGAAAACCCACCAATCCATGTTCTCCAGAGATGCTGCCTGACCCACGGAGTTACTCCCATACTCTGTGTCTTTTGTTGATTCAACGATTCGTTATGAAGTGAATAGTTTAAAGGTGGAACATGAAGAGGGAAGCTGAGTGCTGAGTCTTTAGAGAGCTTACAAAATAATACTGGAGACATAATACTGGGTTTAGGTGAAACGATGAAATTTTCTTTTCGTGAAGAGTACTCCAGAGATTTAAAAAAATCAGTGTTGTGTAATAATCTACTGCTTCAGCTTGTGCTTCACTATGCAGCAAAAAACTGTGGCTGTAAATGATATATCAGGTGTTCGTAACACTGAAAATGTGTGCTTTCAACTCCAGATTTTGATGGGGTGCAATGATTTCCATCTTGCGAGAGGCTATGAGGTGAAATGGTATTTACGATTCCGTGTTGTCGAAAGCATGTTTGCACTCCTTTTCGGGAGTGGATGTGCCACTAAAACGCAGTCTGATTTTTATCAGCGCGTAGCCAAGACCTGTTTTCAACATCTAATCTCAAGATGAGCTGTTTAGATCTGTTTCGTTTATTGTCACGTGTATTGAGGTACGGTGAAAAGCTTTTGTTGTGTGCGTCCTCCTGTCAGCAGAAAGACAACACATGATTACGATCGAGTCATTTGCAGTGTTTGGAAAAATGATAAGGGAATAACGTTTAGTGCAAGGTAAACCCGGCAAAGTCCGATCAAAGATAAACCGAGGGTCACCAAGGAGGTAGATAGTAGTTCAGGACACCTCTCTCTAGCTGTGGTAGGATGATTCAGTTGCCTGATAATAGCTGGGAAGAAACTGTCCCTGAATTTGGAGCTATTAGGGTGAGTGGGGGGGGGGGGGGGGGGGTGTATGGGACACGTGTTCGGCACGGACTAGAAGGGTCGAGATGGCCTGTTTCCGTGCTGTAAATTGTTATATGGTTATATGGGGGTTGGTGAGGAGTGTAACTCTTGAGTAGAAACAGTTTTTTATTAAAGGTGACACATTGACACAGGTAGTGGACCCACTACCTTGCAGTTCCACAGATTCTGCTTTGATCTTGACCTTATGTGGAGTTTGCATGATATCTCTACGGTCATGTTTGTGCTTTGGATTACTCCCATACCTCATGGTCTTGCGAGTAGGTAGTTTAATTGGCCATTGTAGTTTAGTTTAGTTTAGTTTAGAGATACAGCGCAGAAACAGGCCCTCTCTGGATAGAAGGAATGTGTGACGTTTCAGGTCGAGACCTTTCCTCAGTTGTGTTGGTTTGCGAGCTGAAGAGCCTTTTCTGTGCTGTGTGACTGGTTCTTCATTTATATAACAATATTTTACTGGACCAAGTGGTTATCATTTCATTGTTATTTGATTAACAAACTTTGTGTATCTTTAAAGGCCTGTCCCACTTGGGTGACCTAATCCGTGAGTTCTGGCGAGTTTGCCCTCGACTCATACTCGCAACATGGTCGCCGCGAGGTCGTAGGAGGTCTTCGCAACTCTCCCTCACGCTCGAGAGTGGACTCCGCGTACTCGAGGCCTCAGCTAGGTCGCCCCGTTTTTTTCAATATGTTAAAAAATGCCTACAAGTAAAAAAAGATCGCCATGGAAAAACAACAATACTTTTTTTTGCTCGTAGGTTTAGTCGTAGTAGGTCGGCATGTTAGTCGTAGGTAATCAAGGGTAATCGAAGGTAGTCGTAGATAGTCTACATCATAATCGAAGGGAGGTCGAAGGAGATCGCAGGAGGTCGTCTTCACTCTCCACTATTCGGTGTCCAATTTTCCCAAAGTTAGTCGTTGCCAGTCGAAGCTGGTCTTCTCCATAGTCAAAGGAGGTCTTCAACATGTCATTTTTCCCAACTCTTCTAAACTCGCCAATTTGGTCGCTCAAGTGGGACAGCCCCTTTAGAACAATATTATCCCTATGGTCATTGAAAGAAATACCAATCCCTTTAGAAAGGAGATGAGGAGGAAGGTCTTTAGTGTAGTGAATCTGTGGAATTCATTGCCACAAACACCTGTGGAGGCCAAGACGTTGGGTATTTTTAAGGCAGAGATTGATAGATTCTTGATTAGTACGGGCGTCAAGGGTTATGGGGAGAAGGAAGGAGAATGAGGTTGAGAGGGAGAGATAGATCAGACATGATTGAATGGCAGAGTAGACTTGATGGGCCGGATGACCTAATTCTGCTCCGACAACTTATGAACCTATTAACTTATAAATAAAAGGAATGTTATGCAGACACATAGAATCAGAAACAAGCTATTGCTTTGAGCAGAGCGATTATTTTTGTATCACACAAATGACACCGTTGATTTATGAATATTAGAATAATAACAGGTGATGTTGACACCAAGACCTCGTGTCACATAAAGCAACATGGTAATGTGTTGTGGAAAGAATGCTGAGATCTGATACGCAATCCATTTTGACACATTTGTAATGAAATTTGTAGGACCTCTATGAAATTGCTTCAAAGTCAAATGCTCCTAATGGTAATGAAATAAAATCCGTCAAGATATTGCCTAACACTGTCGGACAGTTCCACTACTTGACATGAATTCTTTAGGCAGGATTCAAATGGGTGATTCAGATCATCCGATTGCGAATATCCTTTAAGCTCAGCCATGAAATTGTCGGTTATTTCCCACTTCTCGTCTCCCCCTGTTAATCCGCAATTGAATCAGGTTGAAAAGGGCTTCCAATCTTGGAAAAGATTCCATTTAAAAAAGGACAAATTGAACATCTCCGAGCGGTCACCTGCCCGTTCCTGTTGACCGCCCTCAATAAAATCCCCCAAAATATCAGCCGGTTACGAATCGTTGCAACAATTTTCCTTTAGTACACATTCATTTTCAGCTTGTAAAAATGTTGGAGAAAGGACTGCAGGTGCTGGAGAAATCGAAGGTAGACAAAAATGCTGGAGAAACTCAGCGGGTGAGGCAGCATCTATGGAGTGAAGGAATAGGCGACGTTTCGGGTCGAAACCCTTCTTCAGACTGATGTGGGTGTGGGGGGGGGGGGGGGGTGTGAAGAAGAAAGGAAGAGGCGGAGACAGTGGGCTGTGGGAGAGCTGGGAAGGGGAGGGGAAGGAGGGAGAAAGCAAGGACTACCTGAAATTGGAGAAGTCAATGTTCATACCGCTGGGGTGTAAACTGCCCCAGCAAAATATGAGGAGCTGCCCCTCCAATTTGCGGTGGGACCTTTCTGTCCTGGGCCTCCTCCATGGCCAGAGTGAGTCCCACCACAAATTGGAGGAGCAGCACCTCATATTTCGCTTGGGGTAGTTTACACCCCAGCGGTATGAACATTGACTTCTCCAAGTACAGGGGGTAGAGCAGAGGGGAAGAGTGGGAGTGCAGAACACAATATAGACTTTTTTTCAGATTTTAAACTTTAGAGGTGCAGCGTGGAAACAGGTCCTCTGGCCCGTCGAATCCACGCCGACCAGCGATCACCCCATACACTAGCACTAACACTGTCCTCTCCACTAGGGACAATTTTACAATTTTAGTGAAGCCCCAGTTAGCCTATAAACCTGCAACCCTTTGGAATGTGGGAGGAAATTTGAGCAACCGGGGAAAACTCATGGGGAGAACGTACAAACTCCACACAGACAGTATCTGCAGTCTGGATTGAACCTGGATCTCTGGCGCTGTGAGACAGCAACGTTGCTGCTGGGCCACCGTGCCGCTCGTAAGTTCTCAGCATTGTAGTACACCAGTTCCATGCGCAAAGTCTCGTGTCCGCAACGGGGTGGAGGTGAATCGGACAGCACCCTAGCTTATGGAAGGGGTCATTATGAACACTGATTACCTTTTTCTGAAAATAGTCAGAAACAATTGGCGTTAAACTTAATGTGACCAGTACATCGGCACGCCAATCAACGTCCAAACATATTTCAGTTTTACTGCAAACCACCAGACATAACAACCCCAGCGGATGACACTAAGCTGGGGGGCACTGTTAGCTGTGAGGAGGATGCTAGGAGACTGCAAGGTGACTTGGATAGGCTGGGTGAGTGGGCAAATGTTTGGCAGATGCAGTATAATGTGGATAAATGTGAGGTTATCCACTTTGGTGGCAAAAACAGGAAAGCAGACTATTATCTAAATGGTGGCCGATTAGGAAA
The DNA here is from genome assembly GCF_028641065.1 of Leucoraja erinaceus. Classification (NCBI taxonomy): domain Eukaryota; kingdom Metazoa; phylum Chordata; class Chondrichthyes; order Rajiformes; family Rajidae; genus Leucoraja; species Leucoraja erinaceus. The sequence goes on along the minus strand of NC_073384.1, from coordinate 4,355,872 downwards.
AGGGGAGATGCAGCGAGACCTGGGTGTCATGGTGCACCAGTCATTGAAGGTAGGCATGCAGGTGCAGCAGGCAGTGAAGAAAGCGAATGGTATGTTAGCTTTCATAGCAAAAGGATTTGAGTAGAGGAGCAGGGAGGTTCTACTGCAGTTGTACAGGGTCTTGGTGAGACCACATCTGGAGTATTGCGTACAGTTTTGGTCTCCAAATCTGAGGAAGGACATTATTGCCATAGAGGGAGTGCAGAGAAGGTTCACCAGACTGATCCCTGGGATGTCAGGACTGTCTTATGAAGAAAGACTGGATAGACTTGGTTTATACTCTCTAGAATTTAGGAAATTGAGAGGAGATCTTATAGAAACTTACAAAATTCTTAAGGGGTTGGACAGGCTAGATGCAGGAAGATTGCTCCCGATATTGGGGAAGTCCAGGACAAGGGGTCACAGCTTAAGGATAAGGGGGAAATCCTTTAAAACCGAGATGAGAAGAACTTTTTTCACACAGAGAGTGGTGAATCTCTGGAACTCTCTGCCACAGAGGGTAGTCGAGGCCAGTTCATTGGCTATATTTAAGAGGGAGTTAGATGTGGCCCTTGTGGCTAAGGGGATCAGGGGGTATGGAGAGAAGGCAGGTACAGGATACTGAGTTGGATGATCAGCCATGATCATATTGAATGGCGGTGCAGGCTTGAAGGGCCGAATGGCCTACTCCTGCACCTAATTTCTATGTTTCTATGTTTCTAACAACAAAAAGCTGGAGTAACTCGGCGGGACAGGCAGCATCTCTGGAGAAACGGGAGTAGGTGACTTTTCGGGTCGAGACCCTTCATCAGACTGAGAGTCAGGGGAAAGGGAAACGATAGGTATAGATGGTGATATAGAGAGACGATAGACAATAGGTGCAGGAGTAGGCCATTCGGCCCTATGAGCCAGCACCGCCATTCAATGTGATCATGGCGGATCACCCACAATCAGTACCCCGTTCCTGCCTTCTCCCCATATCCCCTGACTCTGCTATTTCTAAGAGCCCTATCTCGCTCTCTCTTGAAAGCATCCAGAGAACCTGCCTCCACCGCCCACTGAGGCAGAGAATTCCACAATGTAGATGCAGAACAAATGAATGAAAGATATGCGAAAAAAGTAACGATGATAAAGGAAACAGGCCGTTGTTAGCTGTGTGTTAGGTGAAAACAAGTTCCAGACAATGAGACTCAACAAAACATATTTGAAGCTGGTACAGGTCATAAGGATAAGGGGGAAATCTTTTAGGACCGAGATGAGGAAAACATTTTTCACACAGAGAGTGGTGAATCTCTGGAATTCTCTGCCGCAGAAGGTAGTTGAGGCCAGGTCATTGGATATATTTAAGAGGGAGTTAGATGTGGCCCTTGTGGCTAAAGGGATCAGGGGGTATGGAGAGAAGGCAGGTACAGGATACTGAGTTGGATGATCAGCCATGATCATATTGAATGGTGGTGCAGGCTCGAAGGGCCGAATGGCCTACTCCTGCACCTATTTTCAATGTTTCTATGTTTCTAAGGTCATAAGGGATAGGAGTAGAATTAGGCCATTCAGCCCATCAAGTCTACTCCACCATTCTATCACGGCTGATCTATCTCTCCCTCCTAACCCCATTCTCCTGCATTTTGTTGTCTCTGTACTGTACACTGACAATGACAATTAAAATTGAATCTGAATCTGCCTTCTCCCCATAGCCCCTGTTCCTTGTTTCTACACTCTACTCACAGTTTGAAGCTTAATTTGTGATCTCGTAAAACCCTATATATGTGAACGACTTGGTTTTGGGGGGGGGGGGGTAGGGGTGGACATTGAAGGGGTGCAAGGGTCACTTGAATACTTTCCCCAAAAGATCTCTGAGCATCAGGTACTAACGGGGGTTGAGATGAATGGAGAACATCAAGGAAAGCGAGCAGCAGGTGGGTACAGGTGGATGTCGTGCTTTCCTTTACTGCCCGTGAGCTTTGACCTCTATCTCCCCTTCCCCCCCTCTCTCCTCACCCCTCTCCCTCCTCCCCTCCCACCCCTCCCCCACTCCTCTTCACCCCCATCTCCCCCCACTCACTTCCCCTCTCTCTTGCACCACTCCCCGCTACCCCTCTCCCACCCCCTACCCCCTCTCCCCCCGCTTCCTGCCCTCCCCGCTCTCCTCCCCCTCCCCATCCCCCCCCCCTCTCTCCCCCTATCCTCTCCCTCCCAAATTTCTCTTGTTTCCTCCTCCCCCTCTCCCCTCCCTCCCCTCTTCTCACCCTCCCCTCTCCCACCCCGTCTCCCTCCCTCCCCCCGCCTGTGTGTTTGGGGGGTGGTTAGTGTGAGTGTGATGCCGCAGCTACTCCCCCCCCTCCCCCCCCCCCACCCCCCGCAAACGCGCGTTGGGGAGACAGACCCAACGGGTCTGCACTTGGTCTAATAAGCCAATAAAAGTTGGTTGTAACACTTTTACTTGGAATTACATCTGGAGCAAATGGGGGGGGGGGGGGGGGGGGGGGGGGGGCGTGTAAGCACGTAACAATACATATTAGCCTTTGTGCAATCTACATCACTATTGTCTCATGGTATGAATTACTGAGATGGGTTTCCAGCTGAGGCCTGCAATTTGCTTTGAACCCAAATACAGCCCACATGGCAACGTTATGAAAACTTCGTGGACAAGGCAATCTATTTTCCTGGTTCAGTAATTTGCAGTTCCACGATGGTGCACCGCACTTCATCACAAAATGCATAACAGCAGGTTTCACGGGGTGCAAAGCAGTCTGCTAAGTCCCGACATAGCACGCACAAAGTGTTTTGAGCAATGATTAAACCTGCAGTGCCAAACACAGCTTACAGGGAACGGGTAGGAAATATTGAGTAGCCGCTTTCAAGGCTGATGTTGGAGGTAGACAAAAATGCTGGAAAACAAAATAGAGAGAGTACAGAGGAGATTTACTAGAATGTTGCCTGGGTTTCAGCAACTAAGTTACAGAGAAAGGTTGAACAAGTTAGGTCTTTATTCTTTGGAGCGCAGAAGGTTAAGGGGGGACTTGATAGAGGTCTTTAAAATGATGAGAGGGATAGACAGAGTTGACGTCGATAAGCTTTTCCCACTGAGAGTAGGGAAGATTCAAACAAGAGGACATGACTTGAGAATTAAGGGACAGAAATTTAGGGGTAACATGAGGGGGAACTTCTTTACTCAGAGAGTGGTAGCTGTGTGGAATGAGCTTCCAGTGGAAGTGGTGGAGGCAGGTTCGTTTTTATCATTTAAAAATAAATTGGATAGGTATATGGACGGGAAAGGAATGGAGGGTTATGGTATGAGTGCAGGTAGGTGGGACTAGGGGAGAATAAGTGTTTGGGACGGATTTGAAGGGCCGAGATGGCCTGTTTCCGTGCTGTAATTGTTATATGGTTATATGGTTAAACTCACTCGGTGCAACAGCATCTATGGAGCGAAGGCCTATTTCCTTCGCTCCATAGATGCTGCTGCACCCGCTGAGTTTCTCCAGCACTTTTGTCTACCTTCAATTTTACAGCATCTGCAGTTCCTTCTTAAACATGATGCTGAACAAATTTTATAAGCTAGGGGGCGGCACGGTGGCCCAGCGGTCGAGCTGCTGCCTTATAGCGCCAGAGATCCGAGATTCGGCCGTACGGAGTTTGTACGTTCCCCCCGTGACCTGCGTGGGTTTTCTCCGAGATCTTTGGTTTCCCCCCACACTCCAAAGACGTGCAGGTTTGTAGGTTAATTGGCTTGGTGTAAATGTAAACATTGTCCCTGGCGTGTGCAGGGTAGCGTAAGTGTGCGGGGATCGCTGGTTGGCGCGGACTCGATGGGCCGACGGGCCTGTTTCCGTGCCGTATCTCTAAACCAAACCAAACTAAACTAAATATAAAGCATTCAAGAGGGAACTGCAGATGCTGGAAGATCGAAGGTACACAAAATTGCTGGAGAAACTCAGCGGGTGCAGCAGCAGCTACGGAGCGACGGAAATAGGCAACGTTTCGGGCCAAAAGCCTTCTTCAGACTCAGTGGGTCAGGCAGCATCTCTGGAGAACATCAGTCTGAAGAAGGGTTTCGGCCTGAAACGTCGCCTATTTCCTTCGCTCCATAGATGCTGCTGCACCCGCTGAGTTTCTCCAGCAATTTTGTGTACCTTAAATATAAAGCAGATGTTTTTGCTGGAGGTCCCCCAGACAGCAGGTAGTTTGCAGCACCAGATGTACAAAACCTGACCCTGGGATCACTTGCAAACAATGGGGCACATTTTAAAGTGGAAACAGGGAACTGCAGATGCTGGTCAGTACACAAGATGAAGAAGGGTATCGACCCGAGACGTCACCCATTCCTTCTCTCCAGAGATGCTGCCTGTCCTGCTGAGTTACTCCGGCATTTCTATCTTCGGTTTAAACCAGCACCTGCAGTTCCTTCCTACGAATGACACAAACTGCTGGAGTAACTCAGCGGGTCAGGCAGCATCTGAGGAGAACATGGATAGTTGACGTTTCACCGAGTGATGGAGTAACTCAGCGGGTCAGGCAGCATAGAAACATAGAAACATAGCAAATAGGTGCAGGAGTAGGCCATTCGGCCCTTCGAGCCCGCACCGCCATTCAATATGAACATGGCTGGTCATCCAACTCGGTATCCTGTACCTGCCTTTCTCTCCATACCCCCTGATCCCACAAGGGCCACATCTAACTCCCTCTTAAATATAGCCAATGAACTGGAGTAACTCAGCGGGTCAGGCAGCATCTGTGGAGACATGGATAGGTGACGTTTCACAGAGCGCTGGAGTAACTCAGCGGGTCAGGCAGCATCTCTGGAGAACATGGATAGGTGATGCTTTGGGTCAGGACCCTTCTTCAGACTGATTGTAGGTGGGGAGGGGGAAAGAAAGCTGGGAGAGAGGAGGGCCAGGACCAAGAGTGGCAGGTAATAGGTGGGCAGGTGAGGAGGGTTGACAGGTAAACGTTTGGAGCAAAGGGTGGAAATTAAAACAGAAGGATTGAAGAGTTGCAATGTAGGAGCAGGGGGAAGCGAGAAGGAAGATATAGGTGTAAGTCCAGGTGGGGAACGGGGAGGTGAGGGGAGTAATAAGTGTGTGTCCATGTGGGACACAGAGGAGGGGGAGGGGAATGAAGGGGGGGGATGAAAGGGGGGCGGGAGGTTAGAGAGTTGCATCGTGGCTTGGTTCGGCAACTTGAGCGCCCAGGAGCGGAAAAGACTACAACAAGTAGTAAACACTGCCCAGTCCATCACCGGCTCTGACCTCCCTACCATCGAGGGGATTTGTCGTAGTCCCTGCCTCAAAAAGGCTGGAAACATCATCAAGGACCCACACCATCCTGGCCACACACTCATCTCCCCGCTACCTTCAGGTGGAAGGTACAGGAGCTTGAAGACTGCAACGACCAGGTTCAGGAATAGCTACTTCCCACAGCCATCAGGCTATTAATCTAAACTAAAACAAATCTCTGCACATTAATAGACCATTCTCTGTTTATTTGCACTTCATCTGCTTAGTTATTGATGTGCGTATATATTTATATAATGGTATCTGGACACACTGATCTGTTCTGTATCCGTGCCTATTATATTCCGTTGTGCTGAAGCAAAGCAAGAATTTCATTGCCCTATCTGGGACACATGACAATAAACTCTCTTGACTTGACTTGACTTGAAAATTGGAGACTGGAATCCCAATGGAATATGAGGTGCTGTTCGCCCAGTTTGCGCGTGGTACATGTTTAGAATTTGCTGGAATAAATGAGAAGGTGCTTGGTCTCCCACGACTCTGCACCCCTCATTAACCAATCCTCTCCGATCACAACTGCGCCCCAATTAATGAACGTGATCCAGTGCCGGCAAAACACCGACAACACGTGTGGGAACTCAGGTCATGTCGGGTGGGGGTGGGGGGGGGGGGGGGGGGGGGTTCCGCCCGCCACGGGTACCATGTAATCCCGTGCTACCAGCTCCATGGTTGGATAGTCGGCGACTGGTTTGCCGGGTGAGGAGGGGGCTGTGGACCCCCAGCAGGACCAAAAACAAGACCTGTCAAAGGGCGGATGAGATCCTAGCGAGCCAACGGCCATCCATACTTCAGTAGAAGTTGCGATCACTGTCGTACATAGCATTGTAAGGTATGATGATAAAGCACACACACACACCAACATCCGATACTTCCAGCGGCGGAACTGGAGGACAGAGATGTGTGGTGCGTCCGTCACCGTTCCCGTCGGAAACCAGCGCCACTGCGTCGCTAATGTTTTCAACGATGATGATGCGTGGGCCCTTTTAACCCCTGGGTGTGAAGCAGTTACAGCAGCACTTTCTTCATCACAGTGAGGAAGTGGATTGCCACCTCCACCTTTCACTCTGTCACCATTTTGTTTCATCCAACTTCCACGTAGTAATCAGGGGCGATGACTTTGGGGCGACACGGTGGCGCAGCGGTAGGGTTTCTGCCATGCGGCGCCAGAGACCTTGGTTCAATCCTGACCTGTCTACGTGGAGTTTGCACGTTCTCGCTGTGACCGAGTGGGTTTTCTCCGGGTGCTCCGGTTTCCTCCCACACTCCAAAGACGTTCAGATTTGCAGGTTAATTGGCTTGGGTACAAAAGTTACCCCGCAATTACCCTGAGTGGGTGTAGGATAGATCTTGGATAGGCAAGCGGGGTGATCGCTGATCATCACGGACACGGTGGGCCGAACGGCCTGTTTCTGCGCTGTATCTTGAAACTAAAAATTAAACTCAACTAAGGGAGAAAAAAAGACCAAAAACAACAAACAGAAGATCATCTCCAACTTTTCTGTTTGAATTTCAGATTTGACAGCTGGCACCTTCCTCAAACAATTCATCTCCACACGAACCGGTTTTCATTCTCCGGATAGATCTTACATGCTGTCTTGCCAAAATCAGAACAGGATTTTTTTTCTCTGGAACTCCCGAGGCAGAGGGGAGATGTGATGGAAATGTATACAATTATGAGAGGCAAAGATGAGGTAGACAGTCGCAACCTTTTTCCCAGGGTGAAATCGACAAAGATCAGAGGGCATAGGTTTAAGGTGAGAGGGGTGAAGTTTAAAGGAGCTATACGGAGCAAGTTATATTTTGTACAGAGGGCAGTGAGTGCCTGGATCGCACTGCCACAGATGGTAGTGGTGGTGGTAGTGGCAAATATAAGAGTGGACTTTAAGAGGCTTTTGGATAGCCACATGCAGGAATGGAGCGACGATATGATAATACTTTACTAGCCAAGTATGTTTTGCAACATACGAGGATTTTCATTTGCCATACAGTCATACCAATAAAAAGCAACAGAACACAAAATACATTTTAACATGAACATCCACCACAGTGACTCCTCCACATTCCTCGCTGTGATGGAAGGCAAAAAAAAAGTTCAATCTCTTCCCTTCTTTGTCCCCCAGCGGTCGGTGGCCCCGAGCCCTCTGTTGACGGGACGATCTTGGATCCCGCAGCCAGCTGCGTTTGGACATTTCGCGTTGGGGCGATCAAGCCATGTGCAGGCAAATGCAATTGGTGTATCTTAGCATCATGTTCAGCATGGCCATCCCACGCAGGTAGTGGATGGAAAAGTGAGATAACATAGAACTAATGTGACTGGGTGATTGATGGGCGGCATGGACTAACCCTAACTTTAATATTTAACTTGGGTATCTTACAACCCAGGGGTATGAATATTAATTTCCCTAACTTCAAGTATCCCATGCAGTCCCTCTTTCTCCATCCCTCCCCCACCCAAGTCACACCAGCTTCTCGTTCTCACCTAGCAAACAGCTAACAATGGCCAGTTTCCTTTATCATCGTTACTTTATCATGCACACCTTTCATTCCTTTGTTCTACATCTGTCTACACCACTGTCTATATCTCTCGTTTCCCCTTTCCCGTTACCTTCGGTCTGAAGAAGAGTCTTGGCCCGAAATGTCACCCAGAGATGCTGCCTGTCCCGCTGAGTTACTCCAGTATATTGTGTCTATCTTTGGTTTAAACATAGAAACATAGAAATTATGTGCAGGAGTAGGTCATTCGGCCCTTCGAGCCTGCACCGCCATTCAATATGATCATGGCTGATCATCAACTCAGTATCCCATACCTGCCTTCTCTCCATACCCTCTGATCCCCTTGGCCACAAGGGCCACATCTAACTCCCTCTTAAATATAGCCAATATTTGGCCTCAACTGGCCTCAACTACCCTCTGTGGCAGAGAGTTCCAGAGATTCACCACTCTCTGTGTGAAAAAAGTTCTCCTCATCTCGGTTTTAAAGGATTTCCCCCTTATCCTTAAGCTGCGACCCCTTGTCCTGGACTCCCCAACATCGGGAACAATCTTCCTGCATCTAGCCTGTCCAACCCCTTAAGAATTTTGTAAGTTTCTATAAGATCCCCTCTCAATCTCCTAAATTCTAGAGAGTATAAACCAAGTCTATCCAGTCTTTCTTCATAAGACAGTCCTGACATCCCAGGAATCAGTCTGGTGAACCGTCTCTGCACTCCCTCTATGGCAATAATGTCCTTCCTCAGATTTGGAGACCAAAACTGCACGCAATACTCCAGGTGTGGTCTCACCAAGACCCTGTACAACTGCAGTAGAACCTCCCTGCTCCTATACTCAAATCCTTTTGCTATGAAAGCCAACATACCATTCGCTTTCTTTACTGCCTGCTGCACCTGCATGCCTACCTTCTAGCTGCATCTCCCCCTTTCCCAATCGGCCACTATTTAGATAATAATTTAAACCAGCATCTGCAGTCCCGTCCTACACATCTAAGGAGAGAGAAGCAGATTGAACATTTTAAGTTCATGATCTTCGATCCAATCTTTCAATTGAGAAGAGATTGACCTGAAACATTGACCCTATTCCTTTCCTTACACACCTGCTGAATGGCTGGCAAAGTATGGACTCAGTGGGCTGAAGGGCTGGTTTCCATGCTGTATCTCTGAACTAAGTATCACGGATGCCTTAACATAAACCTGCTGCGTAATAGTAGCTGATTTGTAAGAATGAAATTGTGCTTGAAATATCTTAAAAAGGCCAAGCTGTAGAATTCTTGATTATTGACGGGCAAGTTTATAGCTGCAGCATTCTGTACGTTTGAGAAATAATGAAATTTAATTTGAAACAGTATCGCAATTAGGTCTTTCAAAATATATCAATCCCTGAAAACGGCAACGATCATTTGTTTGAAAATATTTAATGTACAACATCCCTGGTCGGGATTAATTTAATGCAATTCAATTTAATATCTACATTTGTTTCTTGTCAAGAATTTCAGTGCATCCTAACTTATTGATCGTTACTGGTCCAGGCTAACAATAAGTAGACCATCTAATCCCACCAAATTGCATCTCCAAATTACATTACTTTACTCAAATTACGAAACGCATGATTCCAACATGTGCAAGTAACCAGTCCAGGTCTACCACCAGTTATCCGGCAACAAGTATTATCGCGGGATCATTCCCTAACATGGTCAGGCCGCATTCGGAATATTGTGAGCAATTTTGGGCCACGTATCTGAGGAAGGGATGTGCTGGCTCTGGAGACGGTCCAGAGGTGGGTTTACAAGAATCATCCCAGGAATGAGTCTGAAGAAGGGTCTCGACCTATTCCTTCGCTCCATGGATGCTGCCTCACCCAACAAGTTTCTCCAGCATTTTTGTCCACCAGGAATGAGTAGGTTAACCTATGATGATGGTTTGTCAGCACTGGGCCTGTACGTGCTGGAGTTTAGAAGGCTGAGGGGGGGGAGGGGGGGAGGGGGGAAACATACAAAAGGCCTGGATAGAGTGGATGTGGAAAGGAAGTTTCTGCTAGTGGGAGAGTCTTGGACCAGAGGTCACAGCCTCAGAATTAAAGGATGTTCTTTTAGGAAGGAGATGAGGAGAAATTTCTTTAGTCAGATGGTGGTGAATCTGTGGAATTCTTTGCAACAGAAGCTGTGGAGGCCAAGTCAAAGGATATTTTTACGGCAGAGATAGATAGATTCTTGATTAGTACGGGTGTCAGAGGTTATGGGGAGAAGGCGGGTGAATGGGATGAGGAAGGAGAGATAGATCAGCCATATTGAATGGCAGAGTAGACTTGATGGGCCGAATGGCCTAATTCTACTCCTATCACTTATGAACTTATGACCTGATAACAAGTGGCCTGGCACCTTTAATCCGAAACAAAATGACGAGAGGGCACTTGAAACCCCTCCCCCGGAGGTTCCCCCGTAAACGTGCCCCTAGGCCGGGTGAGGCGACCGATCTTGACCTCATCGGGACTTCCACGGCCGATTGGCGGGTGGAATTTGCCCCCCTGCGGCCGGGGCTCTGGAACTCCCACCCGGCCGGAGCCGGCAGATCCGTTCTCATAGCCGACTTCCGAGGCCGACATTGTGGGCCGGCATCTCGGCTCCCCGGCTGCCGTGACGTGACCACTGTCGATCCGGCAAGGCTCCGGAACAATAGACAATAGGTGCAGGAGTAGGCCAGTCGGCCCTTCGAGCCAGCACCGCCATTCAGTGTGATCATGGCTAATCATCCCCAATCAGTACCCCGTTCCTGCCTTCTCCCCATATCCCCTGGCTCCTCTATTTTTAAGAGTCCTATCTAGCTCTCTCTTGAAAGCATCCAGAGAACCTGCCTCTGAGGCAGAGAATTCCACACTCACAACTTTCTGTGAGAAAAAGTGTTTCCTCGTCTCCGTTCTAAATGGCTTACTCCTTATTCTTAAACTGTGGCCCCTGGTTCTGGACTCCCCCAACATCGGGAGCACATTTCCTGCCTCTAGCATGCCCAAACCTTTAATGATCTTAGGTAGACAAAAATGCTGGAGAAACTCAGCGGGTGCAACAGCATCTGTGGAGCGAAGGAAATAGGCAACGTTTCGGGCCAAAACCCTTCCTTAATAATCTTATATGTTTCAACCAAGGATGATGGAAAATCAGCGGTGGACCTCGACTTTAATTAAGAATATAATCTTGGTCTTTACATTGTCATCGATCCCTGTTCTACACAGATTCACGTTAATGAGAATCAGATCAATGAGAGTGCATTTGTCTTTCTGTTTATCAAGAAAGCATGAGTCAAGTGTTTTATTGTGATATATCCCCAAACCCTTACTTACAGCAGCATGATAGGTCTGTAAACATTGTAGCTAGAATAATAAGGAACAAAAAGAAGTTCAATCAATTTTATTAACAAATGCTAAAACCAAAAACACTGCCTAATGACTGTAGTGCAACCTGGGCAGTTTGTGGTTTGTAGTTTTGTTGGAGTCTGTGGTCTCCAATAGCCTGATGGTTGTTGGGAAGGAGCTGTTTAGTTTAGTTTATTTAGTTTAGTTCAGAGGTACAGCGCGGAAACAAGCCCTTCGACCAGCGATCCCCGCACACATTAGGGCCAATTTACATTCATACCAAGCCAGTTGACCTACAGACCTTTCTGCTGTTGGAATGTGGGAAGAAGCCAAAGATCTCAGCGGTCACGGTGGTGCAGCGGTAGAGTTGCTGCCTAATGCCCCCTGTCCCACTTAGGAAACCTGAACGGAAACCTCTGGAGACTTTGCGCCCCACCCAAGGTTTCCGTGCGGTTGCCGGAGGTTTTTGGTCAGTCTCCCTACCTGCTTCCACCACCTGCAACCTCCGGGAACCGCACGGAAACCTTGGGTGGGGCGCAAAGTCTCCAGAGGTTTCCGTTCAGGTTTTCTAAGTGGGACAGGGGCATTACCACGAATGAAGCTCCGGAGATCCGGATTTGATCCTGACTAAGGAAGGCCACATAAGGAAGGCCACAATAAACAAGCATACATCTATGTTCAAGTACATGGGTGGCACGGTGGCGCAGCGGTAGAGTTGCTGCCTCACAGTGCCAGAGACCCTGGTTCGATCCTGACTACGGGCGCTGTCTGTACGGAGTTTGTACGTTCTCCCCGTGGCCCGCGGGGGTTTTCTCAGAGATCTTCGGTTTCCTCCCACACTCCAAACACGTACAGGTTTATAGGTTAGTGGGCTTGGTAAATGTAAAAAATTGTCCCAGTGGGTGTAGGATATCGCTGGTCGGGGCGGACCCGTTGGGCCGAAGGGCCTGTTTCCACACTGTATCTCGAAACTAAATCTCGGAGGGAACCCACGCAGGTCACGGGGAGAACGTACAAACTACGTACAGACAGCACCCGTAGTCAGGATGGAACCAGGGTCTCTGGCGCTGTGAGGCAGCAACTCTACCGCTGCGCCACCCATGTACTTGAACATAGATGCATGCTGGTTTATGTGGCCTTCCTTACCTCATTGCCTGTGTGCTTTTACTCCTCTTGAATCTGTCGCATTGAAGACTTATATATAAACAACTCGATGGGGTGAACCATTTAAAATGCATCCAAGTGGCAACTTAGCTTTACGCAACTCCTTTAATGCAAGCAAGCAGATGTCAGCAAGATACATTGACACCGTAGCGAATGGTACCGTAACATCATTAACGCAGCGAGGTTTCGACAGAGGAAATAGAGGGGGCGAATCATACAAACTTAAGGAGGGGTTTCCAAAATATAGCATTCATTTGGGTAATAGTGCAAATTCTGTTCTGGAGGGGATGACTTTAAGCTTTAGAGATGCATTTTGGAAACAGGCCCATCAGCCCACCGAGTCCGTGCCGACCATTGACCGATCACCCGTGCACTCGTTCTATCACACCCGCTAGGGACAATTTACAGAAGCCAATTATGGCCCTGTCTCACTTAGGCGATTTTTTGGGCGACTACAGCCGACTGGCGCAAAATTTTTAACATGTTGAAAATTTATTGGCGGCAGTGGCGACAATTTTTGTTGTCGTGCGTTGTTGCAGATGCTGGCGTGGGTTGTCGCCAGGTGTGGTAGGTGAATTCCGTTAAAACTAGTCCCTGGCAGTCGCCTAAGTGGGACAGGCCTCCAAACCTGCACATCTTTGGAACGAGGAAGGAAACTGGAGCAGCCAGAGAAAATCCATGTGGTCATAGGGAGAACATGCAAACTCCGCACAGACAGCACCCGTAGTCAGCATTCAACCCGGGTCTGTTTGATCTGGTAGTTTGTTGGTTCACATGCTTGATCAATGGTGTTTTATCATTAACGTTTTTATTATTATTAATGTTTAGTGTTTTCTGAGTCATTCGTAACTGTCACTGTATGTCATGTTGTTACTTGTGGGCGGAGCACCAAGGCAAATTCCTTGTATGTGAATACTTGGCCAATAAACTTACTTACTTACTTACTCTGGTTCTGTAAGGCAGTAACTCTATCGCTGCACCACTGTGCCCCCCTCTTCTGCACCCGAGCCAAAGCCCCCCTATTCCTTGCTGTGTTAGGGCAACAAGAATTTATTTTCTTTCGAGTACTTCTGGCATATTTCTCGACGGTACAGCAGCAGATGGGTAAAAATGAATTTATAATAGGAATAACAGGAATAAACAATAGACAATAGGTGCAGGAGTAGGCCATTCGGCCCTTCGAGCCAGCACCGCCATTCACTGTGATCATGGCTGATCATCCACAATCAGAACCCCGTTCCTGCCTTCTCCACATACTCCGCTATCTTTAAGAGCTCTATCCAACTCTCTCTTGAAAGCATCTGAGGCAGAGAATTCCACATATTCACAACTCTCTGGGTGACAATGTTTTTCCTCATCTCCATTCTAAACGGCTTACTCCTTATTCTTAAACTGTGGCCCCTGGTTCTGGACTCCCCCAACATCAAGAACATGTTTCCTGCCTCTAGCGTGTCCAAACCCCTAATAATCTTATATGTTTCAATAAGATCCCCCTCATCCTTCTAAGCACCAGAGTGTACAAGCCCAGCTGCTCCATTCTCTCAACATATGACTGTATGTTGTTTAAATGGTGACACATTGCGAAACACTGATCTTCACAGGGACAAACACAAAATGCTGGAGTAACTCAGACCTTCTTCTGACATTGAAGATTGAAAAAGGGTCTTCATAGCAAAAGGATTTGAGTATAGGAGCAGGGAGGTTCTATTGCAGTTTACAGGGTCTTGGTGAGACCACACCTGGAGTATTGCGTACAGTTTTGGTCTCCAAATCTGAGGAAGGACATTATTGCCATAGAGGGAGTGCAGAGAAGGTTCACCAGACTGATTCCTGGGATGTCAGGACTGTCTTATGAAGAAAGACTGGATAGACTTGGTTTATACTCTCTAGAATTTAGGAGATTGAGAGCGGATCTTATAGAAACTTACAAAATTCTTAAGGGGTTGGACAGGCTAGATGCAGGAAGATTGCTCCCGATGTTGGGGAAGTCCAGGACAAGGGGTCACAGCTTAAGGATAAGGGGGAAATCCTTTAAAACCGAGATGAGAAGAACTTTTTTCACACACAGAGTGGTGAATCTCTGGAACTCTCTGCCACAGAGGGTAGTTGAGGCCAGTTCATTGGCTATATTTAAGAGGGAGTTAGATGTGGCCCTTGTGGCTAAGGGGATCAGAGGGTATGGAGAGAAGGCAGGTACGGGATACTGAGTTGGATGATCAGCCATGATCATATTGAATGGCGGTGCAGGCTCGAAGGGCGGAATGGCCTATTCCTGCACCTAATTTCTATGTTTCTATGAACCGAAAAGTCACCCATTCCTCTCCAGAGATGCTGCCTGTCCCACTGAGTTACTCCAGCATTTTGTGTCTATCTTCAGGTTTAAACCAGCATCCGCAGTTCCTTCCTAAATGATATTCTCAGGGACTTGAGTATCTTTGTACACAAGTCGCTGAAAACAAATGTGCAGAAAAAGCAAGCAGTTAAGAAGGCGAACGATATGTTGGCCTTCATTGATTTTTGGGCGTAGCTGAAGGAAGTCTTACTGCAATTATGCAGCGTTTAGTGAGGCCACAACTGCAGAATTGTATGCAGTTTTTCTCGCCTTCCCTTGGCAAGGATCTAGTTGTGATAGAGGGATATAGTTGGATCGCTTTGGTTGCTGTTTTCAGTGGGGGATCTCTCTCTTGCTGATCATTGCACACTACAGTACATATATTGATGAAAGTGCACACCACAACAGCAGGGCAGGTACATGGATAGGACAGGTTTTGAGGGATATGGCCCAAACGTGGGCAAATGGAACCAGCGTTGATGGGGCATCTTGGTCAGCATGGACGAGTTGGGCTGAAGGGCCTGTTTTTGTGCTTAGTTTAGTTTAGTATAGTTTAGAGATACAGCACAGAAACAGGCCCTTCAGCCCACCAGGTCCGCGCCGACCAGCGATCCACGCACATTAATGCCCCTGTCCCACTTAGGAAACTTGAATGGAACTTGAGCGGTTCCTGGAGGTTGCAGGTGGTTGCCGGAGGTTGCAGGTAGTGGAAGCAGGTTTCGAGACTGACAAAAACCTCCGGGAACCGCACGGAAACCTTGGGTGAGGCGCAAAGTCTCCAGAGGTTTCCGTTCCGGTTTCCTAAGTGGGACAGGGGCATTACACTATTCTACACACACAAGGGACAAATCTGCATTTATACTGAACCAATTAACCTACAGGTAGACACAAAATGCTGGGGTAACTCAGCGGGACAGGCAGCATCTCTGGAGAGAAGGAATGGGTGACGTTTCAGGTCGAGACCTTTCTTCAGACTGATGTCAGGGGAGTGGGCAGTAACTATATAACCATATAACCATATAACAATTATAGCACGGAAACGGGCCATCTCGACCCTTCTAGTCCGTGCCGAACACAGAATCTCCCCTAGTCCCATATACCTGCGCTCAGACCATAACCCTCCATTCCCTTCCCAACCATATAACTATCCAATTTATTTTTAAATGATAAAAACGAACCTGCCTCCACCACCTTCACTGGAAGCTCATTCCACACAGCTACCACTCTCTGAGTAAAGAAGTTCCCCCTCATGTTACACCTAAACTTCAGTCCCTTAATTCTCATGTCATGTCCCCTTGTTTGAATTTTCCCTACTCTCAGTGGGAAAAGCTTTTCCACGTCAACTCTGTCTATCCCTCTCATCATTTAAAAAACCTCTATCAAGTCCCCCCTTAACCTTCTGCGCTCCAAAGAATAAAGCCCTGTATATGTACTGAGATAAAACGTAGTCGGAGACAGTAAGACTGGTGGGAGAACTGGGAAGGGGGAGTGGATGGAGAGAGAGGGAAAGCAAGGGCTATTTGAAGTTAGAGAAGTCAATGTTCATACCGCTGGGGTGTGAGCTGCCCATGCGAAATATGAGATGCTGTTACAACCATTTGAGCTGGGCCTCACTCTGACAATGGAGGAGGCCCTGGACAGGAAGGTCAGATCGGGAATGGGAGTGGGAGTTGAAGTGCTGAGCAACCGGGGAGATCAGGTAGGTTTATGCGGAGGTGTTCAGCGAAACGATTGCCGAGCCTGCGTTTGCCGCCGATGTACAGAATCAACCCAGAATCCAGTACGTCTTTGGAAAGTGGGAAGAAACCGAAGATCTCGGAGAAAACCAACACACTCATCAGGAGACCATCTCCATACAAACAGCACCCGTAGTCGGGATCGAACTCGGGTCTCTGGCGCTGAGAGCGCTGTGAGGCAGCAACTCTATCGCTGCACCACCCTGCCGCTTGTGTTGGATGACTCTATGACAAACACGTCTTGTTCGCACATTGTGGTGATTGAGTTAGTCGGGGATTATCACCTGTGAACTTATTCATGCAAGTTTCAATGAACCATCTAGAATCAGCTTTTTCCTCCTGTCTTCTATCCACCAGATAGTTATGAAGAGACGTTGAAGGAGTCAATGAGAATTCTGTACCAGATTCAGTTGACTGCTTTTTGGTTTCAGTCAAATGCAGCTTGTTTATTGACAGTCAAATCAAGTCACTTTTATTTCTATAGCACATTTAAAAAACAACTCTCGTTGGCCAAAGGGCTTTACATTGGTGGAGGTACTAACGTTATACAACAGTGGTTCATAGATTAAGTACATACATAAATACATACATGTAGCCCTCACTCAGAGGACGTCAAGAAAGGCTTGAGAGTAAAAATGAGTTTTAAGGATCGATGGAGGGGGCTGTTCTGATGGGAAGGGGGATACTGTTTCACAGTCTAGGAGCTGCAACCGCAAAGGCGCGGTCGCCCCTGAGCTTATGCCTAGACCACGGGATGTTCAGTAACCCCAAGCCGGCCGATCTGAGGGACGTGGAGGTGGTGTGGTGGGTGAGCAGACTTTTGATGTAGGTGGGGGCAAGCCCGTTAAGGGCATTGTAAACATAAAGGAGGATCTTTACATTTATTCGGAACCTCACAGGGGAGACATTCTACAGTGGAGAGGGGACGAGGTTTCTTTAAGGTGCTCAGAAGGTGGTGGGTGTAGAATGAGTTACCCGAGGAGATAGTTGAGGCAGGAACTATAACAACGTTTGAAAGACATTTGGACAGGTACACGTAGACACAAAAAGCTGAAGTAACTCAGAAGGAGCCAATCCCTTCTCTCCATGGATGCTGCCTCACCCGCTGAGTTACTCCAGTTTTTTGTGTCTGCCTTCGATTTTACCAGCGTCTGCAATTCTTTCTTAAACATTTGGACAGGGACAGGTGCAGGAAAGGTGATGAGAGATATGACCCAGGTGGGACTCGCGTAGATGGGGCATCTTGATCAGCATGGGCAAGTTGGGACGGTTGGCTGTATGACTCATAGAAACATAGAAAATAGGTGCAGCAGTAGGCCATTTGGCCCTGCGAGCCTGCACCGTCATTCAATATGATCGTGGCTAATCATCCAAAATCAGTACCCCGTTCCTGCTTTTTCCCCCATGTCCCTTGACTCGATGCAAGGGGCAGTGTTTATTTGTGGACAGTGTTTCTGCCATCTAAAACTCTATAATTGTTCAATTCAATTCAACTTTATTGTCATTGCACAGATACAAGTATAGGTACAACGAAATGTAGTTTAGCGTCTGGTCATAGTCATAGTGCAAGATAGGAAAACAAACACAGAAAAAAACAGAACCAGCATACATTATAGGAAGAGGAGTACTGGTTAACAATGTGGATGGAGAGACCAAAGATATCTAGCGACGGGACTCCGAGTTCAGTAATGTAAATGTGTTGTTGAAAAAGCTGTTCCTCATCCTGCTAGTTCGTGACCTGAGGCTCCTGTACCACCTCCCTGATGGGCGGAGGGCAAACACTCCATGGTTAGGTTGAGAGTTAGGGTCAAATTGTTATTTCATTTTTAAATTATTTTAGTTATTAGTTTTATTGTTCAGAGATAAACGGGATATTTCCTGAGGTTTAGTCCTCTTCAATAGATTTGTTTCTGTTATGAATAGTATTTATTGAATAGATTTGTTT
This sequence comes from Leucoraja erinaceus, assembly GCF_028641065.1. Lineage (NCBI taxonomy): Eukaryota > Metazoa > Chordata > Chondrichthyes > Rajiformes > Rajidae > Leucoraja > Leucoraja erinaceus. The sequence goes on along the minus strand of NC_073384.1, from coordinate 4,337,545 downwards.
CTGACATGGAAAGATTTTGTTTGAGCCCTTGGAAAGAAAAAGATAAAAGCAGTTGGTATAAGATGTTTTATTGAGATATTGACTGATAAATGTTTGTGCTTCGAAAGCAGATCAGCATAACTCTGCCCATTTTTATTTCATAACTCCCAACAAACCTTGTGTTAGGCATTTTTAGGTTGTAGCCTCGGGATTATAGGGCGCTCTGTCAGAAAGGAGGTGAGGAGGAGCTTCTTTAGTCAGAGGGTGGTGAATCTGTGGAACTCATTGCCACAGAGGGCTGTGGAGGATGCGGTGGATATATTTAAGGCAGGGATGGAGGAATTCTTGATTAGAACGGGTGTCGAGGGTTATGGGGAGAAGGCAGGAGTGTGGAATTAGGAGGCAGAGATCAGCCATGATTGAATGGCGGAGTGGGCGTGATGGGCCGAATGGCCTAATTCTACTCCTATAACTTGAGAACTTGTGAACTTCTCCCCGAGAGCATATCCAATAATTGACAAAACCTGCTTGTCTAACTAATAATCCCTGAGACTTCCCACCACTGCTGCTCAGCAGAGCTAAGATAAGCACATCTGAGTTACAGTCAGCTTTTCATTTCAACGTTTCAAATTTGTGTTAGATATTCATTGATTTACCTGCTCGCCTGTGGGACTGCTCATGGTGAAATGAATGTTGCTAGAATTGGAACAGACCAAGTTTAGTTTAGGGATACAGCGCGGGGAAAAGGCCCTTCGGCCCACTGAGTCCGCGCCGACCAGCGATCCCCTTACACTAACACTATCCTACACACAACAGAGACAATGCCGAAGCCTATTAACCTGCAAACCTGTACATCTTTGGAGTGTGGGAGGAAACCGGAGCTTCCTGGAGAAAACCCACGCAGGTAAAGGGGGGGAGAACGTACAAACTCTGCACAGACAGCACCCGTGGTCAGGATCGAACCCGGGTCTCTGGCGCTGTGAGGCAGCAGCTATACCACTGCGCCCTTGTGTCAGGCAAGGATGAATTAGGGTATCAACCCGTGGCCAGTGAGCAGTTACAATCCCTACTCAACAAGGGTGATCAGGAAAGATGATGTCTCGCTAGGATATAACAAAAAAATCAATCATTTCATTTTTAACCTGTACAATAAATGATAAGCCATAAGATGATGCAACAAACACCTTGAATGACCGCCAGCGTAGCTGAACAATGGTTCATTCTATTTTCATTTGGTTTTAGTATGGCCATTGACATTATCTGCTGTGATCAATGCCCTATCCACTGCAGCTCTTTTTCTCTTAGAATCTCCCATAACCAATGAGTATAGAAGTTGGGATGTAATGTTAAAATTGTACAAGGCATTGGTGAGGCCAATTCTGGAGTATGGTGTACAATTTTGGTCGGCTAATTATAGGAAGGATGTCAACAAAATAGAGAGGGTACAGAGGAGATTTACTAGAATGTTGCCTGGGTTTCAGCAACTAAGTTACAGAGAAAGGTTGAACAAGTTAGGGCTTTATTCTTTGGAGCACAGAAGGTTGAGGGGGGACTTGATAGAGGTTTTTAAAATGATGAGAGGGATAGACAGAGTTGACGTGGAAAAGCTTTTCCCACTGAGAGTAGGGAAGATTCAAACAAGGGGACATGATATGAGAATTAAGGGACTGAAGTTTAGGGGTAACATGAGGGGGAACTTCTTTACTCAGAGAGTGGTAGCTGTGTGGAATGAGCTTCCAGTGAAGGTGGTGGAGGCAGGTTCGTTTTTATAATTTAAAAATAAATTGGATAGTTATATGGATGGGAAGGGAATGGAGGGTTATGGTCTGAGCGCAGGTATATGGGACTAGGGGAGAATACGTGTTCGGCACGGACTAGAAGGGTCAAGATGGCCTGTTTCCGTGCTGTAATTGTTATATGGTTATATGGTTATATAATGCCACTTCCGGTAGGTTTGTGATTTACCCTCAGACAGAAATATTAAAAGAATATGCAATACATGTCTTGACACCAGGAACTAAACCTTTTCTATCTATGGACATATCTAAATGTGTTTTTAATGCTGTTCTACTTCCTGCCTCAACTACCTCCTCTGGCTGCTCGTTGCATATACCCACCATTCTCTGCGTGAAAACATTGCCTTATTAGATCTTTCCCCTCTCACCTTAAATCTACACCCTTCCGTGGGTAAAAGATACTGTGAATTCCCCATATCTATTCCCATATCTATTCCCCTTATGAGATCACCCCTCAGCCTCCAGCGCTCCAAGAAATACAGTTTGTGGCCTACCCAACCTCTCCCTATAGCAACACCCCCGCAAATCTTTTCTGAACTCTTTCCAGCTTAACAACATCCATCCTAAGATAGACACAAACTGCTGGAGTAACTCCGCGGGGCAGGCAGCATTTCTGGAGAGAAGGAATAGGTCTCAACCCGAAACGTCACCCATCCCTTCTCACCCGAGATGCTGCCTGTCCCGCTGAGTTACCCCAGCATTTTATTAAATCCTTGCTGTAAACCAGTATCTGCTGTTGCTTCCTACTAACTTGGCTCATACAGTGCCCTCCATAATGTTTGGGACAAAGACCCATCATTTATATATTTGCCTCTGTACTCCACAATTTGAGATTTGTAATGGGAAATAATCACATGTGGTTAAAGTGCATTTTGCCAGATTTTATTGAAGGGTATTTCTATACATTTTGGTTTCACCATGTAGAGATTACAGCTGTGCTTATACATAGTTCCCCCCATTTCAGGGCACCATAATGTTTGGGACACATGGCTTCACAGGCATTTGTAATTGCTCAGGTGTGTTTAATTGCCTCCTTAATGCAGGGACAAGAGAGCTCTCAGCACCTAGTCTTTCCTCCAGTCTTTCCATCACCTTTGGAAACTTTTATTGCGGTTTATCAACATGAGGACCAAAGTTGTGCCAATGAAAGTCGAAGAAGCCATTGTGAGGCTGAGAAACAAGAATAAAACTGTTAGAGACATCAGCCAACCCTTAGGCTTACCAAAATCAACAGTTTGGAACATCATTAAGAAGAAAGAGAGCACTGGTGAGCTTATTAATCGCAAATGGACTGGCAGGCCAATTGAGACCTCCACAGCTGATGACAGAACAATTCTCTTTATTTTAAATCAAAATCTTTTTAGATTTAGTTTTCAGGCCATAACAAAGTGCAAAGTTGTCTATTTGTTACAGACATAGTGTACGGAAAGAATAAATAAAACAAAACTTATGCTAACACATAACAAGATAACAACAGTAAAAGAAAATTGAGATACCAAAAATAATCCCTCCCCAGTCACTGCCAGTGAGCATATGCAAATATCAGTCTGTCACCACAATAATCCACGATAAATGAATGGGTAGACTGTTAAGCTGTTAAACTGTGCTTGATGATCAAGCATTTATAAAGTCTGGAATGCATTTAAAAAAGGTCCCCACGCTTTCTGAAACCTTCCATTTGAATGTTGAAATGAGTACCTGGTTTTCCCGAGCTTTAGGCAGGACATGATATCTGTCAGCCATTGAGTACGAATGGGCGGGGTAGGTTCCGTCTACTTGAGCAGGATTGTTCGCCGAGCCAGAAGAGAAGCAAAATATATAGTGCGACGTTTATCTGCAGTTAATCAGAATTCTCTCTATAATAAAGAAATATCCCCAAACACATGTCCGACAGATCAGAAACACTCTTCAGGAGTCAGGTGTGGATTTGTCAATGTCCGCAGAAGACTTCATGAACAGAAATACAGAGACTACACTGCAAGATGCAAACCACTGGTTAGCCCCATAAATAGGATGGCCAGGTTACAGTTTGCCAAGAAATACCTAAAAGAGCACCTGGAAAAAGGTCTTGTGGACAGATGAGATGAAGATTAACTTATATCAGAGTGATGGCAAGAGTAAAGTATGGAGGAGAGAAGGAACTGCCCAAGATCCAGCATTCCACCTCATCTGTGAAACACGGTGGTGGGGGTGTCATGGCCTGGGCATGTATGGCTACTGAAGGTACTGGCTCACTTATCTTCATTGGTGATATGACTGCTGGTGGTAGTAGCATGATGAATTTTGAAGTGTGTAGACACATCCAATCTGCTCAAGTTCAAATAAATGCCTCAAAACTCATTGGCCGGCGGTTCATTCTACAACAAGATAATGATCCCAAACATACTGCTAAAGCAACAAAGGAGTTTTTCAAAGCTAAAAAATGGTCAGTTCTTGAGTGGCCAAGTCAATCACCTGATCTGAACCCAATTGAGCATGCCTTTTATATGCTGAAGAGAAAACTGAAGGGGACTAGCCCCCAAAACAAGCATAAGCTGAAGATGGCTGCAATACAGGCCTGGCAGAGCATCACCAGAGAAGACACCCGGCAACTGGTGATGTCCATGAATCGCAGACTTCAAGCAGTCATTGCACGCAAAGGACATGCAACAAAATACTAAACATGACATTGCTGTGTCCCAAACATTATGGTGACCCAAAATGGGGGGAGGGGGGGGGGGGGGGGGGGGGGGGGACTATGTATAAATGCTGCTGTAATTTCTACATGGTGAAACCAAAATGTATAAAAATGTCTTTTAATAAAATGTGACAATGTGCACTTGAACTACATGTGATTTTTTTTGCTATTACAAATCTCAAATTGTGAAGTACAGAGGCAAATAAATAGATGGCGGGTATTTGTCCCAAACATTATGGAGGGCACTGTAGATTGTAAATTAAAAAGCCAATAAATAGTTGAATCTTTCTGTACATTTATGAGACCAATATGCCTTTATGGTCTCTGGTTTCGAGTTCACTCTTTGTCCAGAGCTGAGGTTTGTGCTACAAAAGCAAATGAATGTTCAACAGCCGGAGGGGTGCCTTTGACTGACGTTGTTACACTATATCATCTCTGCCACAAACCTTCCTCCCCCGGCCACTCAAAATCATCCACGAGTTGCGGCCGCTTTTTCAAAATGAGCAGTAGGGCGCAGGGAATCAAACTGGAGTGGACATTTCTGTTCCAGTTTTTTAAAATTGCTGCATCTTGCTTGACTTTGTGCAGAGTTAAGAGGAGCCAGATGCTTTGGGCTTTGGCTCGGAAAACAACTCAGGAAATTGACGAGTTCTCGACCTCCCCGCTGCGAGATGGGACGTGACCCGCAGGGTGCCGTGTTTGCCCGAGCAGGTTACCAGATGCAAGATCAGCGTTGTGGCCCCTGTGATCAACAGCAGCCCCCTGCTCTACAAAGCCCACCAACTCTCGGGCAGGTGTGCGAGAGTGGGCCATAAAAGCACTTTATTGATGTCCCGATCTGGCAAAAACATTACGATATTTTCCTGTACCCCCCCGTGTTTCCCAACGATAGGTTTCGAATCACTTTGGTGATTTAAGAGTCACAGTGACAACTTCAATTTACATCGCAAAGAACATACTGCTGGGGTGTTGCTCAGCGGGTCAGGCAGCATCTGCGGAGAGAATGCGCAGAAGACGTTTCGGGTCAGGTCCAGTCTGTTGTTTTTTTAATGCTATCCTAACCAATCAAGTGCAAATACAATCAAATCAAACTCAAGTACGATAGGTAGAGCAAATGGGAAGATACACAGTGTCGGACATAGCGCTCAGCATTGTAGCACACCAGTTCCTTCTGATCAGGCAGCATCTGTGGAGGGAATGGACAGATGACGGGTCGGGATCCTTCTTCAGAATGATGGAGTGGGGGAGAAAACTAGAAAAGAGAGGGTGGACACAAAAATCTGGAGTAACTCAGCAGTGAGAGATAGGGCTCTTAAAAATAGCGGAGTCAGGGGATATGGGGAGAAGGCAGGAACGGGGTACTGATTGGGGATGATCAGCCATGATCACATTGAATGGCGGTGCTGGCTCGAAGGGCCGAATGGCCTACTCCTGCACCTATTGTCCTTTGTCTATTGTGAGGCAACACCTTTGGAGAGAAGGAATGGGCGACGTTTGAGGTCGAGGCCCTTTCTTCAGACCAGTCTGTTTGTTTTTTTGCTCAAGACTGCAACGTTTGCGGTTTCTTGTGTCTGAATTTGTTGGTAGAGCCGCTGCCTCACAGCGCCAGTGACCTGGGTTTGATCTTGATATTGATCTCAGGTGCTGTCTGTGTGGAGTTTGCACACTCCCACATTATGACTTCAACCATAAGGGTGTTTACCAGCATTTGGCTGTTCCTATGTAAGTATGTGTGGAGCTTTACATCCGCTCTGTAAATGTGGGAATCACAATGGGAATTTCATCCAGGAGCACAAGATCACACAGCAATATAGAATGCAGGTACACAAAAAAGCTGGAGAAACTCAGCGGGTGCAGCAGCATCTATGGAGCGAAGGAAATAGGCAACGTTTTGGGCCGAAACCCTTCTTCAGACCCTTATTCAATATAGAATGCAGATTTTCTATAGAATTTTAGTAGAATATAGATTTTTTCTTTTTTTTTGCTTTAATGATTTTATTGATTTTAGGTGCTAATTAACTTTTTTTTTCCTGATTTACATAATTTTAATATTATATTTCATCTCCCTGTTTAAAAAAATGGTTCAAAAGGCTGCAGATATTGAGGTGGCACAGTGGTAAAGTTGCTGCCTCACAGTGACAGGGACCCGGGTTCGATCCTGACTACGGGTGCTGTATGTGGGGAGTTTGTACGTTCTCCCCGTGACCTGCGTGGGTTTTCTCCGGGTGCTCCGGTTTCCTCCCGCACTCCAAAGATGTAGAGGTTAATTGGTTGCGATAAAATTGTAAATTGTCCCTGGTGTGTTAGACAGTGCTAGTGTGTGGGGTGATTACTGGTTAGCATGGGCTCGGTGGGTCGAAGGGCCTGTTTTCACACTGTATCACAAAATAAAAAACTAAAACCAAATTTCTTTAATTTTTCCTGATTTACACAATTTTAATTGATTTTCAATGTCCCTAAATATTAACAGGATTAAGAATAGTTAAAAAGGCTGACGCAGTTAGACAGGAAGTAGAAACATAGAAACATAGAAAATAGGTGCAGGAGGAGACCATTTGCCCCTTCGAGCCTGCACCGCCATTCATTGTGATCACGTGCCTGCCTTCTCCCTCTACCCTTTGATTCCGCTAGCCCCAAGAGCTCTATCTAACTCTCTTTTAAATTCATCCGGTGAATTGGCCTCCACTGCCTTCTGTAGCAGAGAATTCCACAAATTCACCACTCTCAGGGTGAAAAAGTTTTTTCTCGTCTCAATTTTAAATGGCCTCCCCTTTATTCTTAGACTGTGGCCCCTGGTTCTGGACTCCCCCAACATAGGGAAAAAAATTTCTGCATCTAGCTTGTCCAGTCCTTTTATAATTTTAAGAAGGAACTGCAGAAGCTGGAAAATAATTTTATATGTTTCTAGAAGATCTCCTCTCATCCTTCCAAACTCCAGTGAATGCAAGCCCAGTCTTTCCAATCTTTCCTCATATGACAGTCCCGCCATCTCAGGGATTAACCTTGTGAACCTACGCTGCACTCCCTCAATAGCAAGGATGTCCTTCTTCAAATTAGGAGACCGAAACTGCACACAATACTCCAGATGTGGTCTCATCAGGACCTGTGCAACTGCAAAAAGGACCTATTACCTCCTAAACTCAAATCCTCTCGTTATGAAGGTCAACATGCCATTAGCTTTCTTCACTGCCTGCTGTACCTGCCTGTTTACTTTCAGTGACTGGTGCACAAGGACACCCAGGTATGGTATGACTTGCCTGGATAGCAAGCAACACAACTCTTCCACTTTTCATCTCTGACCTTCGTCTAAAGACTATCAAAAGCCGCCATCACCTGTATCCACCTATCACTAGCCAGGCTTTGTCCCAGCTTTCTCCCACCAACCTCCCTAATTGGTCTGAAGAAGGGTTCTGACCCAAAACGTCGCTTATCCAAGCCCTCCAGACGTTGCTTGACCCGCTGAGTTATTCCTTGCGGATAATAGTCCCCCTTTCTTTCACTATCTCTCAGTATGCATGATAATAATGTATCAACAGCGTTTTGACAATAGACAATAGACAATAGGTGCAGGAGGAGGCCATTCGGCCCTTCGAGCCAGCACTGCCATTCAATGTGATCATGGCTGATCATCCCCAATCAGTACCCCGTTCCTGCCTTCTCTCCATATCCCCTGACTCCGCTATCTTTAAGAGCCCTATCTAGCTCTCTCTTGAAAGTATCCAGAGAATCGGCCTCCACCGCCCTCTGAGGCAGAGAATTCTACAGACTCACAACTCTCTGTGTTTTGGTGCCATAAGTAATTTTAAAATACTGCTCAGAATGTTCACATGTTGAATCATGTCAAGGATAGTCCATCATTGCGTATGGGGACTTTATAAATCAGAGCATTGAGTATAGAAGTTGGGATGTAATGTTAAAATTGTACAAGGCATTGGTGAGGCCAATTCTGGAGTATGGGTGTACAATTTTGGTCGCCTAATTATAGGAAGGATGTCAACAAAATAGAGAGAGTACAGAGGAGATTTACTAGAATGTTGCCTGGGTTTCAGCAACTAAGTTACAGAGAAAGGTTGAACAAGTTAGGGCTTTATTCTCTGGAGCACAGAAGGGGGGACTTGATAGAGGTCTTTAAAATGATGAGAGGGATAGACAGAGTTGACGTGGATAAGCTTTTCCCACTGAGAGTAGGGAAGATTCAAACAAGGGGACATGACTTGAGAATTAAGGGACAGAAGTTTAGGGGTAACATGAGGTGGAACTTCTTTACTCAGAGAATGGTAGCTGTGTGGAATGAGCTTCCAGTGAAGGTGGTGGAGGCAGGTTCATTTTTATCATTTAAAAATAAATTGGATAGTTATATGGATGGGAAAGGAATGGAGGGTTATGGTCTGAGCACAGGTATATGGGACTAGGGGAGAATACGTCCCCCACCCTATTTCTCTGGATAGTTTCACGGTCCTTCTGATTACTTTTACTGATCGTATGCCGTGTTGTCACCTTCCCCCTCAGCTAACAATGAACCATTCTACATTTCCTCTGCTTTGATCTGTCGTTTTCACGCCTTGCCCTTCCATATCTCTGGTCTCGCTCACCCCTGACTCAAGATTCAAGATTCAAGAGAGTTTATTGTCATGTGTATCTGATAGGACAATGAAATTCTTGCTTTGCTTCAGCTCAACAGAACATAGTAGGCATGGCTGCAGAACAGGTCAGTGTGTCTATATAACATTATATAAATATATACACACATAAATAAATAAACTGATAAAGTGCAAATAAACACATAATGGGCCATTAATGTTCAGAGTTTTGTCCGAGCCAAGTTTAATAGCCTGATGGCTGTGGGGAAGTAGCTATTCCTGAACTTGGTTGTTGCAGTCTTCAGGCTCCTGTACCTTCTACCTGAAGGGAGCAGGGACTCTAAATCTGAAGAAGGGTCTCGACCCAAAACGTCACCCATTCCTTCTCTCCAGAGACGCTGCATGCCAGCACTGAGTTACTCCAGCATTTTGTGTCTATCTTCGGGGTAAACCAGCATCTGAGGTCCCATCCTACCCACTAAAAGAGTGTGAGGAAAGATTTGGATCTTGGATCGATCCAGCATAAAATGAGCCCATTAAACCTGCAGTTTGATCGAACGATCCAATGCCCTTTTGAAAAGTTTAATACTTTAAGAATTAAAATGGAATCCATTTCCAGCACTTCTCCGAGCATTGAAGCCAAGATCTGCAAAAGGAATCTTTAATCATCTTGCCTCCAGTCATAAGACAGTACTCCAATCAGTGAGATAAGATAGCATCCTAAACTGTGAGGACTGTTTTCGCATCGTTTTTAATTGTCGTTTAAAACATGAGTTGAGATTAAAGACTTGAAATCATTGCAGGCTGACATTTTCAAAAACTATTGAAGGAACTTTCAACTATTGAAGAAACGTATTTAAAATCTGTTTAGAGCTTTTCAGAACAAACAATGGGAATTATTTAATCTTCTTCGGGAGCTCTGGAGAAGAAAAAACATTACTGCCCATTGCAATATTTTCAAAAGTATCTTTGAAATATTAATTCAGTGTTCTTTTAAGTCCTTTGTTATTAGAACATACTTGCCTAATTGACTTAGATTCTATGAATGTCCTACAAATATCAGAATATTGTTGACTTTCATTTTATTTTCAAATCTTAAATCTAAACTGCAGTTTAGTTTAAAAATCTTTAAAAAGTTCAGTTTTGTTTTTTCAGTTCAGATTTTATTTTTTGATGCACAACTAATCTGTGGAATGCACTTTTTAGCTGCACAGCCAGACATAGAAACAGTTTTTATCCCACGAGTAGTTGCTCTACTCAACAGCCAAAAATCTGTAGCCTCCCTTTGATCTGGTATTTTGTTGGTTCACATGCTTGATCAATGGTGTTTTATCATTAATGTTTCATTATTATTAATGTTTAGTGTTTTCTGAGTCATTCGTAACTGTCACTGTATGTCATGTTGTTACTTGTGGGCGGAGCACCAAGGCAAATTCCTTGTATGTGAATCCTTGGCCAATAAACTTAATTAAAGCCCTGTCCCACGGTACCAGTTCATTCCAAGAGTTCTCCCGAGTTTGCCCTGATTCGAACTCGGAGATTTACGGTAATGGCCACTTGTCGGTACTCGGGGCTCTCGTGGACATTTTTCATGTTGAAAAATGTTGAAAAATCTTCACGAGTCTTCCCGTGCTTACCTGCCGTTAGCGGGTCTTCCCGAGTACCTGCCGTTAGCGTTACGAGCCGCTAAGAGACGTCCCCGAGCTCCGACGTACCCGCTACGTTCATTCTCCGTGCTTACCACGAGTTTGATTTTTTTTAAACTCGGGAGAGCTCTTGGAATGAACTCGTACAGTGGGACAGGGCCATTTCTTGCTTACTTACATACTTTACGTTTTCAATCAAAAATGTTCCTTCAACACAACAGTGTCTAAAACAAAGTAAAGAAAGTCTTTTATTTATATAGTAACTTACACAGCATCAGCATATCCCAAAGTGGATTTAAGGTAATGAAGTACTTTTGAAGTGTAATCATTGCTGTAATGTAGGGAACACTGCAACCAATTAGTACTGTGCAAGTTTCCACAAAGAACAAGGTGATAATGACCAAGTTGTTTTTTTAATGATGTTGAAAGTTGATGGAGAGAAATCTTGGCATTGATGCCGGGGATAATTCCCATGCTCCGTGTTAAGATCTGCGCCACGGGACCTTAACGTAAACCTGAGAGCGAATTTAGATACACCACCGCTGACTGACACGCACAGCAAAAGGTCTCATCAGCAAATGATGATAAGGTGGTTAATTACTGAGAGTGATGCTTTCATGAGTGAACATGCTTATCGCAACTCAGTATTTGCTTTAGTTGTCTTGTGCTTTTACCTTAAGTAATTAGTCACGTAGACATACGCCACGGAAACGGTGCATCCGTGCATTCAAGAGAGAGTTGAACCGATCAGGGTGGCGCAGCGGTAAGGTTACAGCGAATGCAGCGCTGGAGACCCAGGTTCGATCCTGACTACGGGTGCTGCCTGTACGGAGTTTGTACGTTCTCCCCGTGGCCTGCGTGGGTTTTCTCCGAGACCTTCGGTTTCCTCCCACGCTCCAAAGACGTACAGGTTTTGTAGGTTAATTAGCTTGGTAAATGTAAAAATTGTCCCTGGTGGGTGTAGGATAGTGTTAATGTGCGGGGATCGCTGGTCGGCACGGACCCGGTGGGCCGAATGGCCTGTTTCCGTGCTGTATCTCTAAACTAAACTAAAACTAAAGTTAGGTTTAGCTCTTTGGGCTAACAGAATCAAGGGATATGGGGAAAAATCAGGAACGGGGTACTGATTGTGGATGGTCAGCCATGATCATGTTGAATGGCCGGTGCTGGCTCGAAGGGCCGAATGGCCTAATCCTGTAGGGTTTCGGTCCAAAACGTTGCCTATTTCCTTCGCTCCATAGATGCTGCTGCACCTGCTGAGTTTCTCCAGCTTTTTTGTGTACCTTCAATTTTCCGGCATCTGCAGTTCCTTCTTGAACACTGGCCTAATCCTGTACCTATTTTATATGTTTCTAGGCACACTGTGGATGGCTCGATTGTAATCGTATAGTCTTTCCACTGACTGGTTAGCACGCAACAAGAAAGCATTTCACTGCACCTCGGTGCACGTGACAATGGAACTAAATTAAACTAAATGGAAACAGGCCCTTCAGCCCAACTCATCCATGTCAACCAAGGTGTCACATCTAAGTTAATCACATTGGCCTACATTTGGCCAATTGCATTCCCACCCTTTCCTATCCATATACTTGTACAAATGTCTTGTAAATGACTCTGTTACAGCCTGGTAAAGTTGAAGAAGGGTCACAACCCATTACGACACCTTTCCATGTTCTGCCTGACCCGCTGAGTTACTCCAGCACTCTGTGAAACGTCACCTATCCATGTTCTCCACAGATGCTGCCTGACCCGCTGAGTTACTCCAGCACTCTGTGAAACGTCACCTATCCATGTTCTCCACAGATGCTGCCTGACCTGCTGAGTTACTCCAGCACTCTGTAAAACGTCACCTATCCATGTTCTCCACAGATGCTGCCTGACCCACTGTGTTACTCCAGCACTCTGTGAAACGTCACCTATCCATGTTCTCCACAGATGCTGCCTGACCCGCTGAGTTACTCCAGCACTCTCTGAAACATCACCTATCCATGTTCTCCACAGATGTTGCCTGACCTGCTGAGTTACTCCAGCACTTTGTGTGTGTGTGTTTTTTTGTCTGGTAAAGTTTGGTGATATATGGGATAGTTTGGGATAATGAAGTAGATTTTCAAAGTCTACAGAGAGATTTATGCCAGTTGGAAGAGTGGGCTGAAAGATGGCAGATGGAGTTTAATGCTGATAAGTGTGAGATGCTACATCTTGGCAGGACAAATCAAAATAGGACGTACATGGTAAATGGTAGGGAATTGAAGAATGCAGGTGAACAGAGGGATCTGGGAATAACTGTGCACAGTTCCCTGAAAGTGGAATCTCATGTAGATAGGGTGGTAAAGAAAGCTTTTGGTGTGCTGGCCTTTATAAATCAGAGCATTGAGTATAGAAGTTGGGATGTAATGTTAAAATTGTACAAGGCATTGGTGAGGCCAATTTTGGAGTATGGTGTACAATTTTAGTCGCCTAATTATAAGAAGGATGTCAACAAAAATAGAGAGAGTACAGAGGAGATTTACTAGAATGTTGCCTGGGTTTCAGCAACTAAGTTACAGAGAAAGGTTGAACAAGTTAGGGCTTTATTCTTTGGAGCGCAGAAGGTTAAGGGGGGACTTGATAGAGGTATTTAAAATGATGAGAGGGATAGACAGAGTTGACGTGGATAAGCTTTTCCCACTGAGAGTAGGGAAGATTCAAACAAGGGGACATGACTTGAGAATTAAGGGACAGAAGTTTAGGGGTAACATGAGGGGGAACTTCTTTACTCAGAGAGTGGTGGCTGTGTGGAATGAGCTTCCAGTGGAAGTGGTGGAGGAAGGTTCGTTTTTATAATTTAAAAATAAATTGGATAGTTATATGGATGGGAAGGGAATGGAGGGTTATGGTCTGAACGCAGGTGTATGGGACTAGGGGAGAATACGTGTTCGGCACGGACTAGAAGGGTCGGGATGGCCTGTTTCTGTGCTGTATATGGTTATATGATATAATTTTATCATCTAGTCTTTGTTTTAGTATAATTTTAATAAGAATGTTCAGAAAAACAAGATAACAAATTTGGAAGGATGCGGTGAAAGAGATGCTTTGGGCCAGATATTCTGCTTTGGCCCTGCTCTATGGAGGAGTCCAGATGGCATGAAAGCTTACGGAAGCTGAGGCAAATGCAGAGTTCAGGCCAGGTGAGGGAAGGGAGAGGTTTGAAAATAAGGACGAGAATTTTAAACATGAAGCTTTGCTAGTTGGGGAGTCAATGTCGATCAGTAAACAGATGGCCGCTGCATGAATTGGAATTGGTGCCAGTTGGTGTGTGGACTGGGTGTAGGATGAACTAGGGCCGGTGTTAAGCTAGCAGCCAGCTAGTTCGTGCTACTATGGAGGTAAACCTTTTTTGATCTGGGTGTCAGTGGGAGGTCTGCTGAGATGCACCAGAGAAGACCACCAAGATAGACAAAAATGTTGGACAAACTCAGCGGGTGCGGCAGCATCTATGGAGCGAAGGAAATAGGCAACGTTTCGGGCCAAAACCCTTCTTCAGCCCTTTCTTCAGCATTTCGGCCCGAAACGTTGCCTATTTCCTTCGCTCCATAGATGCTGCCGCACCCGCTGAGTTTCTCCAGCATTTTTGTCTACCTTCGATTTTCCAGCATCTACAGTTCCTTCTTAAACAACTCACATGATGCATACTCAATTAGTTGTGTCATTGACTAATTAGTTCAATTAGTCTTGAACAAGACCATCAAGATGGCAAGATGGATACAGACCTTCTCTCAGTGTTTTTCAGCATTTTCATGTTTGTGACTCTGGCTGTCCCAGTGCAACTACAACACGGGCACCTAGCCAGCAACGTGGAGCATCGCCTAGGTAGGTACAGTTCACAACAAGCTGGGTAAATCTGGCCTGGCCAATTACTGACACAATGGGCTGCAGTAACTCAGCGGGTCAGGTAGCATCTCTGGTGAAGATGGGTCAGGGCCGTCGTGGATCAAGACAAATCTTCATTCCGAGGAAGGGTCCCGACCCAAAACATTCCCGGAGATGCTCTTGACCCACTGAGCTACCCCAGTGCTTTGTGTCCATTGTCGCCTGTCCATCGATCTTCTCCAGAGAGGCTCCTGAATCGCTGAGTTACTCCAGCACTTTGTGCCTTGCCCAAATGAAGATGATGTGGTCAGTCATCACAGCCACAGGACATCTTTGCAAGAGGATAGTGTCCAAGGCAGAAAACATATTTAACTGCTTCAGTGACATTCCTTCATTCACAAGGCCAGGTAGACAATAGACAATATGTGCAGGAGTAGGCCATTCGGCCCTTCGAGCTAGCACCGCCATTCACTGTGATCATGGCTGATCATCTCCAATCAGTACCCCGTTCCTGTCTTCTCCCCAGAGCATGAGGAAGAGTTACGAACACCTCCTACGACCTCGTGGCGATCATGCTGCGAGTGTGAGTCAAGGGCAAACTCGGCAGAGGTCGCCAGTTAGGTCGTGAAAGTGGGACGTGTGCTTTTGTTTTATCGCTGCACTCCTTGCTATATCTATGGGTGAAGGTTTACGAGTCAAACCCTTATTTGTGTATGTATCCCTGAGTCGTGAGTACGTATTCAATTAAAATGGTTCCAGGTGGTGAATAGTCAGTGAAATCCCTCATTCTGAAATGCCGAATGACTTGTTGAAAATAATGGAGTTTTTCTTTGACACTGTCCAGATTTGTAAGTTCTTCCTTTCCAGCTGGAAACAGTTAAAGTGCTTTTTAAATTTTAATGGTAGCAATTTATTCCTAAGCTTTTGCTCGCATTGTAGTGCGGTGTCTAGTGATTGATAGTCATTTCTTTTATTGTTTTTTTTTCCCTGCACATTGTAGCAACTGTCTAAAAAAAAACAGGCTGCTGATTAATATAAAGATTTGACAAGTTTCTTTTTTTCCTGCAGAATTCATCTTATAATATGTCGGAAGGAACTGCAGATGCTGGTTTACACCAGAGATAGACACAAAATGCTGGAGTAACTCTGGAGAGAAGGAATGGATGACGTTTCTGGTTGAGACCCTTCTTCAGACTGTGCTCCACAGTTTGAAGAAGTACATAGAAACATAGAAAATAGGTGGAGTAGGCCATTCATTCGGCCCTTCGAGCCTGCACCGCCATTCAATATGATCATGGCTGATCATCATATTGAATAGTTTAAAGAAAGGTCTCGACCCGAAACGTCACCCATTCCTTCTCTCCAGAGATGCTGCCTGTCACGCTGAGTTACTCCAGCATTTTGTGTCTGTCTTCATATTATAATAATTTTGATTTTTTTTCTTGTTTTTTTCCTTAAAATTTCCCTGCTGTTGGGTTTGTAGAATTATGCTTTCTCGACCTGTTTCACAGGGTGAGGATAGATCCAAAGAGCGAAGATTGTATTTCCCCTTGGAATGACATCTCCTTCTTCTTGTCGAGTCCACACACAAGATTAGAAGTTGTTCAGCCAGAGCTAGACGCACTCCTCGGCATCTGCATAAAATAATAATAATAATACATTTTATTTATGGGCGCCTTTCAAGAGTCTCAAGGACACCTTACAAAAATTTAGCAGGTAGAGGAAAAACATGTAAGCGGAATGAAATAAATAGTAGAGACATGACTAGTACACAAAGTAAAGACAGAATTCAATTCAAAACACAATATGAGGCAATTAGTGCACAGATGAAAAGGGAGGGGGACGTGGGGCTAAGGATAGGCAGAGGTGAAGAGATGGGTCTTGAGGCGGGACTGGAAGATGGTGAGGGACACGGAATTGCGGATCAGTTGGGGGAGGGAGTTCCAGATCCTGGGAGCTGCCCTGGAGAAGGCTCTGTCCCCAAAACTGCGGAGGTTGGACTTGTGGATGAAGAGGAGACCGGCTGATGTGGATCTGAGGGACCGTGAGGGTTGGTAGGGGGAGAGGAGGTCAGTGAGATATGGGGGGGCCAGATGGTGGAGGGCTTTGTAGGTGAGGACCAGGATTTGGTAGGTGATCCGGTGGGAGATGGGAAGCCAGTGAAGTTGTTTGAGGACTGGAGTGATGTGATGCCAGGATTTGGTGTGGGTGATGAGTCGGGCGGCTGCGTTCTGGACCAGTTGGAGTCGGTTGATGTAGGTGGAGCTGATGCCAAGGAGAAGTGAGTTGCAATAGTCCAGTCGGGAGGAGATGAAGGCATTGATGAGTCTTTCAGCAGCGGGAGGTGTGAGAGAGGGTCTGAGTTTGGCGATGTTGCGGAGATGAAAGAAGGAGGTTTTAATGACATGGCGGATGTGAGGCTCAAGGGAGAGGGTGGAATCAAAGATCACGCCAAGGTTGCGGGCCTGGGGAGATGGGGAGACAGTGGTGCCGTCGATGGTGAGAGTGGGGTTGTTGATTTTGCTAAAATGGAGGAGGTTTTAATGACATGGCGGATGTGAGGCTTTGTCGCTTCTTGTGCGCGATGATGGGAAGATTGGTGGAAACAGGGGCCGCGACGTGAACGCTCTTTCCTTCACCCCACGACATCTCATGACTACGGTGGAAATAGTTTCTACTCTTATATCTGATCAATCTGGTGCTATGGTATGTAAAAGTTATTTTGTTATCTCGAAGATCAAACTCTGAACATTGGAAGGCCCAGCCACCATTTTAATTGGTCTTTTATTATGAACATAGAACATGGAATAGTACAACACAGGAACAGGCCCTTCGGCCCACAATGTCCATGCCAAACTTGATGCCTAGTTCAACTAATCTCCTCACCTGCACACGCGATCCATATACCTCCAATTCAATGACACTCTATTTTCAAGGCCCTGTCCCACTTTCCCGAGTTACTCACAAACTCTCCCGAGTTTTCCCCATGATTCGAACTCGCGGAATGTCGGGGAATTTCGGTAGCGAGTCCGTAGCGAGCCCGTAGGAGTCCGTAGATATTTCGTATCAGCTCGTAATGCCAGCCGTAGGAACTCGGGGCATCAGGTAAGTCGGGACATGTTGAATTCAAAATGTTGAAAAAACGAGTAAAAAAAATAGCCCCGAGCACCTACGAATGGCTATTACCGTAATTCTCCGAGTTCGAATCAAGGGGGAAAACTCGGGAGAGTTCGTGAGTAACTCGGGAAGGTGGGACAGGGCCTTTACATGTACTTTGGTTCATTGAAATACTTTGTTTCGGGCTGCCTCCAAGACGCCCATTCCTTCTCCGCTGAGATGCTGCCTCACCCGCTGAGTTACTCCAGCATTCTGTGCCCACCTTCAAAGCTGCGTAAAGCTGTACGACTTGACTTCTTGACTCGTTGGCTCAGTGCCCTGAACGATGAATCTGAGGAAGGACATTATTGCCATAGAGGGAGTGCAGAGACGGTTCACCAGACTGATTCCTGGGATGGCAGGACGGTCTTATGAAGAAAGACTGGATAGACTTGGTTTATACTCTCTAGAATTTAGGAGATTGAGAGGGGATCTTATAGAAACTTACAAAATTCTTAAGGGGTTGGACAGGCTAGATGCAGGAAGATTGTTCCCAATGTTGGGGAAGTCCAGGACAAGGGGTCACAGCTTAAGGATAAGGGGGAAATCCTTTAAAACCGAGATGAGAAGAGCTTTTTTTCACACAGAGAGTGGTGAATCTCTGGAACTCTCTGCCGCAGAGGGTAGTTGAGGCCAGTTCATTGGCTATATTTAAGAGGGAGTTAGATGTGGCCCTTGTGGCTAAGGGAATCAGGGGGTATGGAGAGAAGGCAGGTACGGGATACTGAGTTGGATGATCAGCCATGATCATATTGAATTGTGGTGCAGGCTCGAAGGGCCGAAGGGCCTACTCCTGCACCTATTTTCTATGTTTCTATGAAGACAAGCATCCCAAACGCCTTCGGTACCACTCGATCATCGTGCTGCCACTGCCAGGGTTGTCGAAGAAGGATCAGTGGTTTACATACAAGATTCATCAGTGTATACACCAACGGGCACAGCAGTACAAAGCAGTTTGGTTAAATGAGGAGGGCGCAGAACATTAAACACACCAACTAACGTGGTCATTAATCACATTATTGAGTCACAGATGGGGGCACAATTGCATCAGAACAAAAGCTTCGAGAGATACATTTGAATTGTAATTTTGTGGGAAATGTGTTTATGTGCCCATGGAGTCCTTTAGGCTTCTTGTTTTATAGACAATGACAATAGACAACAGGTGCAGGAGTAGGCCATTCTGCCCTTCGAGCCAGCTCCGCCATTCAATGTGATCATGGCTGATCATCCCCAATCAGTACCCCGTTCCTGCCTTCTCCCCATATCCCCTGACTCCGCTATCTTTAAGAGCCCTCTCTAGCTCTGTCTTGAAAGCATCCAGAGAACCTGCCTCCACCGCCCTCTGAGGCAGAGAATTCCACAGACTCACAACTCTCTGTGAGAAAAAGTGTTTCTTTGTCTCCGTTCTAAATGGGTTACCGCTTATTCTTAAACTGTGGCCCCTGGTTCTGGACTCCCCCAACATCCGGAACATGTTTCCTGCCTCTAGCGTGTCCAAACCATTAACAATCTATTTTGTCTCTATTTTGATGGGCCTGTCCCACTTACGTGACTTTTTCGGTGACTGCCGGCACCCGTCATAAGTTGTCGCGGGTCGCCGAAAATTTTCAATACGGTGAAAATCCGGTGGCGACCAGAAAGACGCTACGACTCTTTGGGCGACTGAGGAGACGACTCACGACCGTACAGGCGACACGTCGCGGGGTGAAGCCTTTACGGTCGTGACTGGTCGCCCAAAGAGTCGTACCTCGTTCCGGCTGCCGCTGAAAATATTGTTGAAAATATTTGGCAACCTGCTACGACCTATGACGGGTGCCGGCAAGTCGCCGAAAAAGTTGCGTAGGTGCGACAAGCCCAAAACATCACCAATCCTTTTTCTCCAGAGATGCTGACTGACATGCCGAGTTACTCCGGCACTCTGAATCTATCTTCGGTATAAACCAGCAACTGCAGTTCTCTGTTTCAACAATATTTCAGATTTTCATGGAAATTATCCCTCAAAGCTTTGTCCCGACCCTCCTCTCTTCCGGCTTTCATTCCCTCCCCCCACTCCCCCCCCCCTCAAATAAGCTCACATTTAGTTCATCGAAGGCTGGGATTACTGCTAGTATTTACTGTTGCTAGGAATTTGAATAAGGCAGATGCTCGTCAAGTCAAGTCAAGTCTATTCGTCACATACACATACGAGATGTGCAGTGAAATGAAAAGTGGCAATGCTCGCGGACTTTTGTGCAAAAAGACAACCAAACAAACAAACTACAAACAGAATGGAACAGAATCACATATTCTTTTTCATATTAAATATTGTGGGTGGAAGGAAAAAGGGAAAAAAACAGCAATTAAAAAAAAAAAAGCAGTAGAGTGGTTTAGTAGATTTAGTCCCTGGTGAGATAGGAGTTTACAGTCCTAATGGCCTCTGGGAAGAAACTCCTTCTCAACCTCTCCGTTCTCACAGCATGGCAACGGAGGCGTTTGCCTGACCGTAGCAGCTGGAACAGTCCGTTGCAAGGGTGGAAGGGGTCCCCCATGATTTTATTGGCTCTGGAGTTGCACCTCCTGATGTATAGTTCCTGCAGGGGGGCGAGTGAAGTTCCCATAGTGCGTTCGGCCGAACGCACTACTCTCTGAAGAGCCTTCTTGTCCTGGGCAGAGCAATTCCCAAACCAGATTGCAATATTTCCGGACAAGATACTTTCCACAGCTCAAAAGTAATCAAAGATTACTGCATATGCCTCATAAGTTCATAGTTCATAAGTTCCAGGAGCAGAATTAGGCCATTCTGCCCATCGAGTCTACTCCAGCATTCAATCATGGCTGATCTATCTCTCCCTCCCAATCCCATTCTCCTGCCTTCTCCCCATAACCCCTGACACCCGTACTAATCAAGAACCTGTCAATCTCCGCCTTAAATGTATCCACTGACTTGGCCTCCACAGTGCTCTGTGCCAATGAATTCCACAGATTCACCACCCTCTTGAGAAATCTCTCCTCATCTCCTTTCTAAATGTACGTCCCTTTATTCTTAGGCTATGACCTGTGGTCCCAGATTCTCTCACTCATAGAAACATCCTCTCTACACCAATAGTGCTGTCAAGGAAACTCTAAGCATTAATCTTGATGAAAGAAAAGCTAAGTCAAGTAGTGGAAACTTTTTTTTTAAATTCCTGCTTATTTAATTAAATCTTGGTTGTTCACTGAAGGCTCTTTAGCATGAGATGTGTCATCTGTTCCTGGAATGTGGAAGGTTAAGGGAGAGATTTTAAGTGAGGGTTTCATGGATTTTGAAAGGAAACGAGGAAGTAGATAAGAAGAATATTTCTTCCGCTTGTGAGGGAGTGATGGCCAGGGGAACGTGACCCCACAGTCACTTATAAGATATTCAGGGTGATTTTTGGGGAGCCATTTTGTCAAGCAGAATGACAGACCCAAAACTGCGAGTCGAACTCTCCCCCAAGAAAAAAATTATATATCCTTGTGTATTTATGGGCGACACGGTGGCGCAGAGGTAGAGTTGCTGCCTTACAGCGCTTGAGCCCCTGTCCCACTTCCACGACCTAATTGGCGACCTCTGCTGAGTTTGCCCTTGACTCATACTCGCAGCATGATCGCCACGAGGTCGTAGGAGGTCTTCGTAACTCTTCCTCACGCTCGTGAGTGGTCTCCGCGTACTCGTGGCCTCAAGTAGGTCACGGCGTTTTTTCCAGCCCGATAAAAAATGTCCACGAGTAGAAAAGGTCGGAATGGAAAAAAAATGGATACTTTTTACTCGTAGGTAGGTCGTTGTAGGTCATGACGGTAGGTCGTAGGTCGGTAACTGGCCTGAGAAAAAAATGCAAACGTGACATAATTTTATCATGTGATCATTTTCCACTCGTAGCTAGTCGTAGTTGGTCTTAGGTGTGGAAGACTGAGGTCGAGGGGGGTCGTAGGAGGTCGTAGACATAGTCGTAGGAGGTCGTAGACATAGTTGTAGGAGGTCTTTTACTACGGCGAGTCAACACGACCTTGACATTTATTTCCATATAATATAACCATATAACAATTACAGCACGGAAACAGGCCATCTCGACCCTTCTAGTCCGTGCCGAACACATAATCTCCCCTAGTCCCATATACCTGCGCTCAGACCATAACTCTCCATTCCCTTCCCGTCCATATAACTATCCAATTTATTTTTAAATGAGAAAAAACGAACCTGCCTCCACCACCTTCACTGGAAGCTCATTCCACACAGCCACCACTCTCTGAGTAAAGAAGTTCCCCCTCATGTTACCCCTAAACTTCAGTCCCTTAATTCTCATGTCATGTCCCCTTGTTTGAATCTTCCCTACTCTCAGTGGGAAAAGCTTTTCCACGTCAACTCTGTCTATCCCTCTCATCATTTTAAAAACCACTATCAAGTCCCCCCTTAACCTTCTGCGCTCCAAAGAATAAAGCCCCAACTTGTTCAACCTTTCTCTGTAACACCTTTCAACTGGTCTAGAATCTTCTAAACTCGTGGATTAGGTCGTCCAAGTGGGACCGGCCCTTTACAGCGCCCGAGTCCCAGTTTCCATCCTGGTCTACGGGTGCTTGTCTGCGCGGAGTTTGTACTGTCTCCCCGTGACCTGCGTGGGTTTTCACCGAGATCTTCGTACAGGTTTGTAGGTTAATTGACTTGGCATAAATGTGAAGATGATCCCTAGTGTAGGATAATGTTAATGTGCGGGGATCGCTGGTCGGCGCGGACTCGATGGGCCGAAGGGCCTGTTTTCGCGCTGTATCCCTAAAACTAAATCTCCAAAACTAAAAACTAAAACTAATAATTTAAGATTGATGAAGAATAGATTTTTACTGTATTGAGACGGACGTATTGAGATTAAGTACAGACGAGTCTATGATCCCAGTGAATCCCAGGATCTATCTGAAGGACTGCGAGACCCCCACTCATTCCGATCATCTCCCCAGAGTGCTACTTATGCGCAAGACAAGGAGATTAGCCAAAGAGTTATGGTTTTGGATGAATACCTAAAGGCAATTAATCTTAGAGCTGTTATCATGAAAGAATCTGAAGAAGGATCTCGACCCTGGATTCATTCTCTCCAGAGATGCTGCCAGTCCCGCTGAGTTACTCCACCTTTTTGCATCTATCTTGGTTTAAACCAGGATCAGCAGTTTCTTCCTACCCATTTTATCATAAAATACATCGCATATATTTTGGTGGAGAAACAACATTTATAAAAAATAGCATCTTGTATTAGGTTTGAAAGTAATGCCCCTGTCCCACTTAGGAAACCTCTGGAGACTTTGCGCCCCACCCAAGGTTTCCGTGCGGTTCCCGGAGGTTTTTGTCAGTCTCCCTAATGGTCAGAAGTGGTTCCCGCTTCTTCTATGTTCCGGCGATTATTTCAAAAATATTCAAAACCGGCCGCGACTAAAAATAGGTTGCCGTTTTAAAAACCGGTAATTTTTTAGTGGAAGCCGGTTGCAATGCTGGTTGAAGGTGGTTGCCGGAGGTTGCAGGTAGTGGAAGGTAAGGCCTTGTGGAGGTCTTACCTTCCACTACCTGCAACCTCCGGCAACCACCTGCAACCTCTGGCAACCACCTGCAACCTCCGGCAACCACCTTTTTGAAATAATCGCCGGAACATAGAAGAGGCGGAAACCACTTTCGACCATTAGGGAGACTGACAAAACCTCCGGGAACCGCACGGAAACCTTGGGTGGGGCGCAAAGTCTTCAGAGGTTTCCGTTCAGGTTTCCTAAGTGGGACAGGGGCTTAACTACCTAAATAATGAAAAACTTAATTGAAATACTGCCAAGAGAGTTTCTTCTGCAGTTGTATAGGGCTCTGGTGAGACCACATCTGGAGTATTGTGTACAGTTTTGGTCTCCTAATTTGAGGAAGGACATCCTTGTGATTGAGGCAGTGCAGCGTAGGTTCACGAGATTGATCCCTGGGGTGGCGGGACTGTCATATGAGGAAAGATTGAAAAGACTAGGCTTGTATTCACTGGAGTTTAGAAGGATGAGGGGGATCTTATAGAAACATAAGAAAGTGCCTGATGGCTCGCGAAGATTTCGTACGTACCAAAATCCTGGGGCGCCGCGCGCGACCGTGCGTCACTGCATGCGTCATCATGCTCGCGTAAAGCGGACCATGCACGCTTCACGTGCACGACACAATGCGTGTGTCGTGCGCCGAGATGCATGAATGATAACGCGTAAATTACGCGCAAATGACGCCCAAGTGGGACAGGTCCTGCAGGTACAGGAGCCTGAAAGCTGTAACGTCCAGGTTCAAGACCAGCTTCCTCCCTACAGGCTATTAAACACAACAACAAATAAGCTCTGAGCTCTGAACTGCAAAAGACTATATTATTATTTGTTATTTGCACTATATTTGTTATTTATTGATCTTTTTTCTTTTTGTTCTCTTCCCCCGTTATTACTACGTTTATATATTCACATATTCAGTTGTGCTGCAGCAAGTAAGAATTTCATTGTCCCATCCGGCATCTGCAGTTCTTTCCCGCACAGTTAAAGGGCCTGTCCCACTTACGTGTGTGTCCTTGGCA
This sequence comes from Leucoraja erinaceus, assembly GCF_028641065.1. NCBI lineage: Eukaryota > Metazoa > Chordata > Chondrichthyes > Rajiformes > Rajidae > Leucoraja > Leucoraja erinaceus. The sequence continues at coordinate 4,313,305 of NC_073384.1, read as the reverse complement.
CGCAAATTACGCGACCTCGTGGTGGCGTTGAGGCACACGGGCATCGTATGGCCGAGCGGGGCCGGTCCCACTGAGAAGCGCGGAGGGGTATGTAGTTGTGCACGACATCGCGCGGGGCTCCGAGATTTTTGTAGTGAACAAAATCTTCGAGCGCCAACGGCCAGTCGTGTAACTGACGGCCAAAGTGGGACAGGCCCAAGACCCTGGCCCGACGCAACGTCTCACCTCCAACAGCAGCAGAAGCAGGCAAACGATCGGCGAGCTCGGTCTGGGGCTCACGGCCGTTGCGGTCCGGATCCGGCCCCACTTCTACTCCCAGAGCGGGGCCAAGAAAATTGAAGATAGACACAAAATGCAGGAGTAACTCAGCGGGACCGGCAGCCTCTCTGGAGAGAAGCAATGGGTGACGTTTCGGGTCAAGACCCTCCTTTTCAGACTGAAGAAGGTCCTCGACCCGAAACATCACCCATTGCTTCTCTCCAGGGATGCTGCCGGTCCCGCTGAGTTACTCCTGCATTTGTGTCTATCTTCAAATGACATCACGCGCTCCAGACGAGGTTACGTAATTAGCGTGCCAAGGACACGTAAGTAGGACAGCGACTTTACCGTCTTGTTATGTAGAAAATGTATTATGTAGCAAAACAGACAGCCCTCTGTGAAAACCAGATGCACAAGGTGCATAGATGATGATGGTGATGCTCAGATTTGACTTTACGGGTGGAAAGACAAGTAACTGCGGATGCTTTTTCACCAAAGTAAGCCACGAATGCTGGAGTACCTCAGCGGGTCAGTATCTCATCTGGGAAACGATGCCCGACCCGCTGGGTTGCTCCACCACTTTGTGTTTTTCTTTTTTACAGATGTTTGTTTGAAGGATAAATGTTTATTCAGCCAGCCTTGCTCTTGTTCAGAACAGTGTTGTGGGATCTCCAGCTGAGAGGAGAGATAAGAACTGGCAAAACCTCTTACTTAGTTTTTAGTTTAGTTTAGTTTAGAGATATAGCGCGGAAACACGCCCTTCGGCCCACCAAGTCCACACCGACCAGCGATCCACGCACTCTAGCACTATCCTACACACAGTGGGGACAATTTACATTTATACCAAGCCCATTAACCTACATACCTGTATGTCTTTGTGGAGACTGAAGATATCGGAGTAAACCCACACAGGTCACGGGGAGAACGTACAAACTCTGTACAGTCGGCAACCATGGTTGGGATCGAATCCGTGTCTCTGGTGCTACAAGCGCTGTAAGGCAGCAACTCTACCGCTGCGCCACCGTGCCGTTCTCAAAGAGGGTGTCCTTACTTGAAAGGCTTCAATAAGGCAGCATGTCATACAGCACAGAAATGCCATGTGATTCGGGATTTGTGCCCACGTCCGTCTGATACAAGCTTGCAAATGAACCACCGCTGACTACTGCTGCCTCAATATTGTGCATATTGCTTTGTAACGTGGAACAGAACAGCAATAGCCCTTGATAGACACAAAATGCTGGAGTAACTCAGCGGGTGAGACAGCATCTCTGGAGAGAAGGATTAGGTGACGTTTCGGGTCGAGAGAGCCTGAAGAAGGGTCTCGACCCGAAACGTCACTTATTCCTTTCTCCAGAGATGCTGCCTGTCCCGCTGAGTTACTCCAACTTTTTGGGTCTATCTTCGGTTTAAACCTGCATTTGCTGTTCCTTCCTGCACAGCAATAGGCCATCTCGTGATTAGTACGGCTGTCAGAGGTTATGGGGAGAAGGCAGGAGAATGGGGTTAGGAGGGGGAGATAGATCAGCCATGACTGAATGGTGGAGTAGACTTGATGAGCCGAATGGCCTAATTCGACTCCTATTCCTTATGACCCGTGTCCCCAGTGTTGGGCGATTCCAGAACCAGGGGCCACAGTCTTAGAATAAAGGGGAGGCCATTTAAGACTGAGGTGAGAAAAAACGTTTTCACCCAGAGAGTTGTGAATTTGTGGAATTCCCTGCCACAGAGGGCAGTGGAGGCCAAGTCACTGGATGGATTTAAGAGAGAGTTAGATAGAGCTCTAGGGGCTAGTGGAGTCAATGGATATGGGGAGAGGGCAGGCACGGGTTATTGATAGGGGACGATCAGCCATGATCGCAATGAATGGCGGTGCTGGCTCAAAGGGCCGAATGGCCTCCTCCTGCACCTATTTTCTATGTTTCTATGATCCTATGACCACTTTCACAAGCGTTCTGCCAGGCATAGTGTTGGCCAACAATGCATGAGATATGTAAAAATTGACTTAATCCTAAAAAGATAAAGGATTGAGATATGTTGCAGATTATGAAAGTAGTTGTTTTACCAATTGAGTTTTCAAGATAAATCTGCATCTGAGATGTGTGCAGCATGTTACCCATTGCTGCGGCCAGCCTAGCAGAACGGTTCCATTCACAATGAAGTTTCATGGAGCATTCTGTTTTAATTGTTTGCTCAATCTTTTACCTCTTCACTGCTTCCATGACGACAGGGTCAGCAGCAGAATTTGCTCTGGGATTTTATTTACCACACAGTTTATATTTGTTTTTGTGGGACTGTGGAAGAAGTCTAATGCCCCCGTCCCACTTAGGAAACCTGAACGGAAACCTCTGGAGACTTTGCGCCCTACCCAAGGTTTCCGCACTTAGGAAACCGCACAGAAACCTTGGGTGGGGCGCAAAGTCTCCCCAGGTTTCCGTTCAGGCTTCCTCAAAGTGGGACAGGGGCATTACTCCTCATAACTTTGTCATGTTTAGTTTAGTTTTAAAGATACAGCGGGGAAACAGGCCCCTTCGGCCCACCAAGTTCGCGCCGACCAGCGATCCCCGCACACTATAGGGCCTGTCCCACTGTACCAGGTCATTCGAGAGTTCTCCCGGGTTTTCCCCTGATTCGAACACTGAGAATGTCCGTAGCGGGTCCGTAGGAGTTCGTGGATGTCTCGTAGCGGCTCGTACGAGTAACGGTAGGTACTCTGGAAATCCGGTAAGCTCGTGACGTTTTTTCAACACTGTGAAAAAAATACTCGTGATGAAAAAAATTGTTACTTTTTACTCGTACGAGCCGCCACGACACATCCACGAACTCCTACGGACCCGCTACTGACATTCTCCAAGTTCGAATCAGGGGAAAACTCGGGACAACTCTTGAATGGCCTCGTACAGTGGGTCAGGCTCTTAATACTACCCCACACACATCAGGGACAATTTACAATTAGATCAAGCCGATTCACCTACAAATCTGTACGTGTGGGAGAAAAACGGAGATCCCGGAGAAAACCCGCGCAAGTCACGGGGAGAAGGTACAAACTCCATGCAGACAGCACCCGTGGTCAGGATTGAACCTGGGTCCCTGGTGCTGTAAGGCAGCAACTCTACCGCTGCGCCACCGTACCGCCACTATATCTGTCACTATCTCTTCATTGCTCCTATCCTTAGCCCCCCTTCTGCTTCTTAACACAGTGGTTTGTAAGGGATTCATGAATATTTAACAATTTTGGTTCTAAAAATTAATTGCACCTCCCACTGAAGCATCATAATGTACGAGTATATCGTTAGGAAAAATAATAGAAACCATGTCATATCGCCAATGTGACTGGATCTTAAATGGTAGGTAGACAAAAATGCTGGAGAAACTCAGCGGGTGAGGCAGCTATCTATGGAGCGAAGGAATAGGTGACGTTTCGTGTCGAGACCCTTCTTCAGACTATCCAACACATTTAATTATCTTAAATGATAGTTCATGTAACATCTATCTGTGAACAAAAAACCCCACAAAATACGCCTGCTAAATAAAAATAAGATTGTAGCTGGCAAAGATATTTTAAGTGTTATAAAACAGCATGGAACTTGATCTTTGTCAATTGTAGGCACTTAAATGGCACTCAGAAATGAAGCATCTTCACATAATGCATAATTGCTGCAGAATTCTAATATGTTTGCTCAATAAACTGTCATCTTGTGCAATTTAAGCCCCAGAATTGCATTTTCCTTTTAGGATTTCTCGCAACAGGACGTTGTTGTTTCACGGTCACATACTCTGCATGTAGTTTGGGGGAAATCTCATTGGATAGATCAGATAAGGAATAAACATGTACATCCGATGTAGCTTTAAGTGGCCTGTTCCTTAACAGCAAGCTAATTGGATATATTGCTCATGGTGTTGAAGCCACTGATCGCTGCGGCAAGATATCCTGTGAATGGCGGTGCTACGCGGAAATGCAGTGCGTTCTGATGAGAGTATTGTCCGCAAAGGCACTGTTGCGTTGTCATAGGACCTTTTCAAAAGGAATTTGTCAATGATAAAAGTGACGAAATAAAGGTTTCACTTGGTTTAACAGTCATCGTTTAGACACAAAAGAACACAAAAACAAGCGTTTACGAAACGTTTCGACAGGTATATGGATAGGATAGGTTTGGAGGGATACCAGCCAAATGCAGGCAGGTGGGACTAGTGTAATGCCCCTGTCCCACTTAGGAAACCTGAACGGAAACCTCTGGAGACTTTGCGCCCCACCCAAGGTTTCCGTGCGGTTCCCGGAGGTTTTTGTCAGTCTCCCTACCTGCTTCCACTACCTGCAACATTCCGGCAACCACCTGCAGCCTCTGGGAACCGCACGGAAACCTTGGGTGGGGCGCAAAGTCTCCAGAGGTTTCCGTTCAGGTTTCCTAAGTGGGACAGGGGCATAAGAAGGAACTGCAGATTTGCTGGTTTAAACCGAAGATAGACACAAAAAGCTGGAGTAACTCAGCGGGTCAGGCAGCATCTGTGGAGAAAAGGAATGGGGGAATTTTCGGGTCTGAAGAAGGGTCTCGACTCTCAACCCGAAACTTCACCTGTTCCATTTCCCCAGTTGATGAATGACCCGCTGAGCTACTCCTGTTGTTTGTGTCTATCTTGTGTCTATTGTAGATGCTGTTGATGGAAGGGCCTGTTTCTAGGCTGCATGCCTCTACGACTCTCTGTATGACTGTAAATATTTTTGAGCAGTCTTTCCTTTTTCTTATTGTAGATTTCGCCCCATGGTTGATGGCATAACACTCAACTGTGTCTGCTCTAGGTCTCTGATATTTGTTGCACTCTCTCCCCATCTCCTCTAAGCTGGGCAAAAGGCAGGACAAGGATAGGCCAGAGAGACATTCCCTCTGTTTGGCATCTTCGCATCCCTGGTTTCGCACTTTTCCGATTCTAATGAAGGGTCACCCCCCTCCCCTCCCCCCCCCCCCCCCCCCCCCATCCAATTGAGCGGTCACGGTGGCGCAGCGGTAGAGTTGCTGCCTCACAGCGAATGCAGCGCCGGAGACCCGGGTTCGACCCCGACTACGGGCGCTGCCTGTACGTTCTCCCCGTGACCTGCGTGGGTTTCCTCCGAGATCTTCGGTTTCCTCCCACGCCCCAAAGACCTACAGGTTTGTAGGTTCATTGGCTTGGTGTAAATGTTACAATTGTCCCTAGTGGGTGTAGGATAGTGTTCGTGTGCGGGGATCGCTGGTCGGCGCGGGCCCGGTGGGCCGAATGGCCTGTTTCCGTGCTGTATCTCTAAACTAAACTAAACTAAAAAAAAAAAATTTGATCTACAGCATTTGCAGAGTGATTACAGCATTTGCTATTTTTGGTTTCATATCTCCAGTATTTGCAGTTTTTGATAGCAATTTAGATAACTTGACAGGCAATGCAGTTTTTTTTTTCAATTGTAATTGTTATTGTGGTGCAGGAATATGAGGCAGCTAACTTGTGTACAAGATCCCCCGAAACACAAATGATTAAACCTGCCTATTTTGTGGTACTATACTGCTGAAATTTAGCAGTAGTTTAGTTTAGGTTAGTTTAGAGATACAGTGTGAAAACAGGCCCTTCGGCCCACTGAGTCCATGCCAGCAAGCGACCCCCCCGCACAATATCGCTACCCAATACACACTGTGGACAATTTACACTACTTCCAAGTATACAAACCCAAGCCAATTAACATTCAAACCTGTACGTCTTTGGAGTGTGGGAGGAAACCGAAGGTCTCGGAGAAAACCCACGCAGGTCACGGAGAAAACGTGCAAACTCCGTACAGACAAGCACCCGTAGTCGGGATCGAACCCGGATCTCTGGCGCTGCAAGTGCTGTAAGGCAGCAACTCTACCGCTGCTGCCCAGGGCGTGGATAAAATTGCAATGAATGTCTTTGGAGTTTCTCAAGAAAGAGGGTGGTACAGTGGCGCAGCGGTAGAGTTGCTGCCTTTCAGCGCCGGTGACCCGTGTTCGATCCTGACTATGGGTGCTTGTTTGTACGGAGTTTGTACGCTCTCCCCGTGACCTGCGTGGGTTTTCTCCGAGATCTTCGGTTTCCTCCCGCGCTCCAAAGCCGTACAGGTTCTGTGGATTCTGTGGCTTGGTATAAATGTAAAAGTTGTCCCTGGTGTGCGTAGGATAGTGTTAATGTGCGGGGATTGCTGGTCGGTGTGGACTCGGTGGGCCGAAGGGCCTGTTTCCACGCTGTATCTCTAAACTGAACTAAACTAAAATAAACTAAACTAAAGGGAGCTTTGGTTTGACATAGTATCCAAGTGAAACATTCCCATGGTATTCAACTGTGAAGCCAGTCTAAATAAGCTCTCTAGATTGGCCTGAACCCAGGAATCCAGGACCATTCTATATCTGAGGCAAGACTGCTGTCACATGTGCCACAACTGAGAATAGTTTTTATCGAAGGTTTAAATTGGTTGGAATATATCTTTTTGAATGTCCACTTGTTCATTTTGGTTGCACAAGAAAATAAGCAGTAGAATAAAAAAATGTTAAATGATGTTATATGTTAAATGTTAAATATATTGAGTATAGAAGCTGGGATGTAATGTTAAAATTGTACAAGGCATTGGTGAGACCAAATCTGGAGTATGGTGTACAATTTTGGTCGCCCAATTATAGGAAGGATGTCAACAAAATAGAGAGAGTACAGAGGAGATTTACTAGAACGTTGCCTGGGTTTCAACAACTAAGTTACAGAGAAAGGTTGAATAAGTTAGGTCTTTATTTTCTGGAGCGCAGAAGGTTAAGGGGGGACTTGATAGAGGTCTTTAAAATGATGAGAGGGATAGACAGAGTTGATGTGGACAAGCTTTTCCCTTTGAGAATAGGGAGGATTCAAACAAGAGGACATGACTTCAGAATTAAGGGACAGAAGTTTAGCGGTAATATGAGGGGGAACTTCTTTACTCAGAGAGTGGTAGCGGTGTGGAATGAGCTTCCAGTGGAAGTGGTGGAGGCAGGTTCATTGGTATCATTTAAAAATAAATTGGATAGGCATATGGATGAGAAGGGAATGGAGGGTTATGGTATGAGTGCAGGCAGGTGGGACTAAGGGAAAAAAAGTTGTTCGGCACGGACTTGTAGGGCCGAGATGGCCTGTTTCCGTGCTGTAATTGTTATTTGTTATATGTTATATCTCTGTAAAGAGAAAACGTTTCAACGCTGGGAATAGTGCATAGAAGAGTTATTTAGTTTAACTCGGGTCAGGCAGCTTCTCCGGAGAAAAGGAATAGGCGATATTTCGGGTCGAAACCCTTTTTCATCTTCACCCTCAATCCGAATCATCATCTCTTCCTTCTCTCAAGAGACGCTGCCTGTCCTGCTGAGTTACTCCAGCTTTTTGTGTCTATCATCGGTTTAAACCAGCATCTGCAGTTCCTTCCGACATATTTATTGTGGGTGAGACAACATCTATTGATACCGTTGTTTTTTCCAGCATCTGCAGTTCTTTCTTGGACATATTTATTGTGTTCAGTTTAGTTCATTGTCACGCGTGTCAAGGTACAATGAAGAGCTTTTGTTGCGTGCTAACCGGGCAGCCGTAAGCCAATTCATGAGGGTGTTGCAAGGACCCAAGGGCCTGAGCTGTGAGGTGAGATTGGAAGCAAGGACTTGATTCCTTGGAGCATGAAGAGGTGATCTTATAGTAGTATATAAGGGCAAGAGAGGAATCGACAGAGTGAATGCACCTCGTTTACCCAGAGGAGGATGATCAGCAGCCAGATGACATAGATTTAAGGCATGGCATTATTACTCCCGCATTTTATGTCTACCTTTAAAAGACCCTTGGACGGGTATGGATGGGAAAGGTGCAGAGGGTCATGGGCAAAATGCGGCAAGTGGCGGTTGCACGGATGGATGGAGCACCTAGCTCGGCATGGTACAAGTTGGGCTGAAGGGCCTTGTTTCCTTGCTGTACCGCTCTGTGGCCTGCACCAAATGGAGCATCAGCAGTTCTGACTGCATGGCATGGCATGGAAGTCTTTTAGGACCGAGATGAGAAAAACATTTTTCACACAGAGAGTGGTGAATCTCTGTAACAAAAGGTAGTTGAGGCCAGTTCAGTGGCTATATTTAAGAGGGAGTCAGATGTGGCCCTTGTGGCTAAAGTGATCAGGGGGTATGGACAGAAGGCAGGCACGGGATACTGAGCCATGATCATATTGAATGGCGGGCACAGGCTCAAAGTGCCTGCACCTATTTTCTATGTTTCTATGTAACTAGATGGTGAGAATACGCTCAATAATCAAGAACGGTAACAATACAGCCAAGGGATGCTGCAGTTGAAGTCATAGATATGGCCTTGTCCTTCTCTTGACATTTGCCTTTGCAATGGGAACAGATCCAACAGTCCCTGCATCTTTACAATGCTATTATTCAGGAACCTATTCGATTCACTTCATCAATCCCCAAGCAATCCTTCCAAGTGGTCCGACGCTCCGGCTGCAGCGTTTCGTGCGTTGCAATGGCCAAATACAATTTGGCTTTTTTATTTAAACCTCCTGCATTCTGTCCAAAATGCGACTGGTCTTTTTGTGGCTCACTGCTTGCTCTTTCCTGCGGTTAGTGTTTCCAGCTTTGTTCTCTCCTGTTGTTCCAGCCTGGCTTATGAAGCTGTGTGCCATCCGTCTGCCTGCAACGTGCTGCCAGAGGTGGTGGTGCAGGCAGATGCTAGAAATAGGTGCAGGAGTACCTATCGAGCCAGCACCGCCATTCAATGTGATCATGGCTGATCATCCATAATCAGTATCCCCCTTCCTGCTTTCTCCCCATATCCCTTGACTCCGCTATCTTTAAGAGCCCTATCCAAATCTCTCTTGAAAGTATACAGAGAATTGGACTCCACTGAGGCAGAGAATTCCACAGATTCACAACTCTCTGGGCGAAAAAGTTTTTCCTCATCTCCGTTCTAAATGGTCTACCCCTTATTCTCAAACTGTGACCCCTGATTCAGGTAGGTACATGGTTCAGGTAGCATGCATGTAAAAGGTTTTCAGAAAGGCGCAAGGATTTGCAGGAAATGGAGGGACACAGATCCCGTGAGGAACGAGGAGTTTAGTTTAACTTGGCATCAGCTTCATCACACATTTCAGTGGATATTTTTAAGGCCGAGGTAGATAGATTCTTGATTAGTACAGGTGTCAGAGTTATGGGGAGAAGGCAGGAGAATGGGGTTCGGAGGGAGAGATAGATCAGCCATGATTGAATGGCGAAGTAGACTTGTTGGGCCGAATTACCTAACTCTACTCCTATTCCTTATGACCTGAAAATGGAAGAGGACTGACCAAATTTTGTGCCTTCCACCACAGTGAAGAATGCTGTGGTGGATGTTTGTGTTAAATTTTTATTGTGTGCTAGACTAAGTGGGACCCATTGGGTCCCAGCATCACACGGGAGGGCTGGTCACCAACGCAATGTTCCACCTCTCCACCCATTCCAATACTGTTCGCCAGTGGGGGTAGCTGTCTGTTGCACTAGTATGGGTGTTGCGGGCCAAAGGTACTGGTTTCCAGAGGGCTAGTATAGACATTGTGGGCCGTATTAATGCTTGGGCAGGCATCCAACTGTTGCAACAATTTTAAAAGCCAAGCCAAGGCAAACAATTGGGCTGCAGCCACCCGACAACCAAAATTCATTTTGTGAACACAAACTTGTTAAAAAGGGCTGCAGCCACTTTACAGCCGCATCGAGGGGACTCACCGTGGAGGAGACGTGCATTCAGTGTTACTCGCAGCTCAGAGAGCCGTGACCCTCTCGCTTCCTGGGTCTGGCAGAGACTGAGTGAGGCACGACACTTCCTGGTTTTATAGTCCCTCCCCCTGCCGCCAGCGGGGGCAGCAGAGAGAATGGGGAAGTTTGTAAAAACATTAATATCTCTCTAATTTTTCATCGATGGAAAAAATCCTCCACACTCATACATCTGAGCGAGGTGGCCAAAAATGACGGCCGTAGGTGGCGGCGTTCTCTCGGAAATCGCAGCACAGTCAGCCAAAAGCGGTCAAGATCAGAGATGTAGTAATGTAGATTGTGTGTTCTTTATCATTGTACCGCTGCTGGCAAATTCATTTCACTTGCACTTTATGTGCACGTGACGAATAAAACGTGACTTGACTTGACCTTATGACCTTTTGACATTGCAGGCAGAAGGGCCTGTTCCTGTTCATAAGTTCACAAGTGATAGGAGCCGAATGAGGCCATTCAGCCCATCACGTCTACTCTGCCATTCAATCCTGCCTTCTCCCCATAACCCCTGCCACTAATCACAAATCTGTCTATCTCTGCCTTGAAAACATCCAATATAAAAATATGAAGCTATTTCTCAATAGATGTTTACAAATAGAAAGGGAGCTGACTGTATAAATTGCATTGCCACAGTTATCCCTGTCACTGAATATAGATGAGTGTTCTTGTTATCACGAGGGAATGTAGAGATTTGTGGAAACTGATGTCCACACTCCTCAGAACAGAAAATTGAATGGCACCATCAAGTGGAGTAAGTGACTGCTCCCATCATTCTTTGCACTGCAGCAGGACGACGGAGAGTACAAAAACACCAACTCATTCTTTTGTTTTGCTCTGGCTACCTATGTCCAAATATATTTAATTAAAAATATACATTATAATCTCCCGAAATAGGTAAACTCAAGAACAAACCGTGCAATATTGAAAGCCAAAACATGTGTTGAGATTTACCTCAAGAAAGGCGTCGCAACGTCTCGACTCCGAAACGTCACCTATTCCTTTTCTGCAGAGGTGCTGCCCAACCCGCCGAATTTACTCCAGCACGTTGTGTCAATCTTTGAGATTTATCATGCTTTGTGGTAAAACGATGAAAGGTTTTAAGAAGGAACTGCAGATGCTGGAAAATCGAAAGGTAGACATAAATGCTGGAGAAACTCAGCGGGTGAGGCAGCATCTATGGAGCGAAGGAAATAGGCAACGTTTCGGGCCGAATCGTTGCCTAGTTCCTTCGCTCCATAGATGCTGCTTCACCAGCTGAGTTTCTCCGTGAAAATAAGTGTAATAGTTTAAATAGCTGGTGCCCGTCGCTAATCCCACTTATTCCCCCCACATTCCCACAGATTCGGCCACTCACCAACACTTGCGGTCAATTCTCAGTTGGCCCTTTTCACTTGAACAAGTGTGAACAAGAGTCTCGACCCGACCCATTCCTTCTCTCCAGAGATGCTTCAGTGAACACAAAATGCTGGAGGAACTCAGCGGGACAGGCAGCATAGGCCACAGGCCTCTGACCTATGACCTATACTGCCTGTCCCGCTGGGTTACTCCACCATTTTGTGTCCACCTTCCGGCCATTTCACTTACCGCGCTGCATGGTATGTGGGAGTAAATCGGAACACTTGGCGTCGACTGCCTGCCCCTCTTCCGGGCACACGTCCCTGCCCGCGTCCGTGCCCGCGTGTCCCTAGAGAGGGAGCAGGCCGTGTCCATGGGGAGAGTGTAGGAGCAAAGAGGTCCTTCTGCAGTTGTACAAGGCCCTAGTGAGACCACACCTGGAGTATTGTGTGCAGTTTTGGTCCCCTAATTTGAGGAAGGACATCTTGCTATTGAGGGAGTGCAGCGTACGTTTACAAGGTTAATTCCCGGGATGGCGGGACTGTCATATGCTGAGAGAATAAAGCAGAGGGGCTGGTACACTCTGGAGTTTAGAAGGATGAGAGGGAATCTTATTGAAACATACAAGATTTGTTAAGGGTTTGGACACGCTAGAGGCATGTTCCCGATGTTGGGGGAGTCCAGAACCAGGGGCCGCAGTTTAAGAACAAGGGGTAAGCCATTTAGAACGGAGACGAGGAAACACTTTTTTCTCACAGAGAGTTGTGAGTGTGGAATTCTCTGCCTCAGAGGGCGGTGGAGGCAGGTTCTCTGGATGCTTTCAAGAGAGAGCTAGATAGGGCTCTTAAATATAGCGGAGTCAGGGGATACGGGGAGAAGGCAGGAATGGGGTAATGATTGGGGATGATCAGCCATGATCACATTGAATAGCGGTGCTGGCTTGAAGGGCCGAATGGCCTACTCCTGCAACCAGTGAACGCTGGTGTCCGGGGGTGTATTGTAGATAAGGCCAACAACATTGTAATTTGATAACTGATCGATTGTTGTTTGCAAACTGCCAATGGCAGCCCTGATTTTTTTTCATTTCCCTGTATTTGTGATTGATTGAATGAAAGCTCCTTGTGAAGGAAAGAAAAAGTGGAACCTCATGCAGTCGAAAGGAGAACATGCAAACTCCACACAGACTGCACCGTTGTCAGGTTTGCACCAAGGTAGCTGGAGCTGTGAGGCCGCAGCTGCAAGCTGCACCACTGTGCTGCAATACTGTTCAAAAGTGAAAGGAATAGATTTAGGCCATTCGGCCCATCACGTCTACTACGCCTTTCAATCATGGCTGATCTATATTTCCCTCTCAACCCCATAACACCTGACACCCGTACTGATCAAGAATGTATCTATCTCTGCTTTAAAAATATCCATTGACTTGGCCTCCGCAGCCTTCTGTGGCAAAGAATTCCACAGATTCACCACCCTCTGACGAAATACATTTCGCCTCATCTCCTTCCTAAAGGAACATCCTTTAATTCTGAGACTGTGCCCTCTGTTCCTAGACTCTCCCACTAGTGGAAACATCTTATCCACATCCACTCTATCCAAGCCTGTACTGCACAGTGCAATTGCCATGGTCTCTTTGGTTAACATATGATGAGCGTTTGACGGCACTGGGCCTGTATCCGCTGGAGTTTCGAAGGTTGAGGGGGGGACCTCATTGAAACAATCAGAATAGTGAAGGCTTGGATAAAGTGGATGTAGAGAGGATGTTTCCACTAGTGGGAGAGTCTTAGACCAGAGGTCATAGCCTCTGAATGAAAGGATGTTCCTTTAAAGCCCTGTCCCACTGTATGGGGTAATTCAAGAGTTCTCCCAGAGTTTCCCCTGATTTGAACGTGGAGATTTACGGTAATAGCCGCTCGTAAGTACTCGGGGCTCTCGTGGACATATTTCAACATGTTGAAAATTTTTCACGAGTCTTCCCGAGCTTACCTGCCGTTAGCGAGTTTTCCTGAGCACCTGCCGTTAGCGTTACGAGCCGCTAAGAGACGTCTCCGGGCTCCGACGTACCCGCTACGTTCATTCTACGTGCTTACCACGAGTTTGATTATTTTTTTTAACTCGGGAGAGCTCTTGGAATTAACTCGTACCGTGGGACAGGGCCATAAGGAAGGTGAGGAGCAATCTCTTTAGTCAGAGGGTGGAATTCTTTGCCACAGAAGGCTGTGGAGGCCAAGTCAGTGGATACTTTTAAGGCAGAGATAGATAGATAGATGCTTGATTAGTACTGGTGTCAGGGGTTATGGGGAGAAGGCAGGAGAATGGGGTTCGGAGGGAGAGATAAATCAGCCATGATTGATTGTCAGTGTAGACTTGATGGGCCGAATGGCCTAATTCTGTTCCTTATGACCTTCGGGTCATCCTACAGAAATCTCTTGCTGATGGTGGCGGAGGTGTCAGGAGGCCTTAAATGGTGGGAATAATCATTCGCGGCTGGCCACACAGCATGCGATTGTTATAGCAAGCAAGAACAGTTCTGATATTTGTTCCCAGGAGCAACACGCTCTACTTCTCTCCTCTTGCGATTCTTTTGGCTCTTGTTGAGAACATGCGATCGACAGCAATCCATTTTAGTCTGAAGACAGACACACGAAGCTGGGGTAACTCAGCGGGACAGGCAGCGTCTCTGGACAGAAGGAATGGGTGACGTTTCGGTTCGAGACCCTCCTTCAAACTGGGATAAGGGAAACGAGAGATATAGAGAACGACGAATGAAAGATATGCAAAAAAGTAACGATGATACAGGAAACAGGCCACTGTCAGCTGTTTGTTGGGTGAAAACGAGAAGCTGGTGCGACTTGGGTGGGGGAGGGATAGAGGGAGAGGGAATGCCGGGGTTACCTGACGTTAGAGAAATCAATATTCATACCACTGGGGCGTAAGCTGTCCAAGCGGAATATGAGATGCTGTTCCTCCAATTTGCGTTTAGCCTCACTCTGATAATGGAGGAGACTGAGGACAGAAAGGTCTGTGTGGGAATGGGAAGGAGAATTAAAGTGTTTAGCAACCGAGAGATCGGGTAGGTCCAGCCGGGTTGAGTGAAGGTGTTCAGTGAAACGATCGCCCAGTCTGTGTTTGGTCTCGCCGATGTATAAGTGCCCACATCTTGAACAACGGATACAGTAGATGAGGTTGGAGGAGGTGCAAGTGAACCTCTGCCTCAAAGGACTGTCGGGGTCCCTGGACAGAGTCGAGGGAGGAGGTACAGCGACAGGTGTTGCATCTTCTGCGGTTGCAGGGAAAGGTAGCTGGCGAGGGGGGTGGTTTGGGTGGGAAGGGGTGAGTTAACCAGGGAGTTGCGGAGAGAACGGTCTCTGTGGAAGGCGGAAAGGGGCGGAGATGGGAAGATGTGACTAGTGGTGGGACCCCGTTGGAGGTGGTGGAAACTTCAGAGCATTATGTGTTGTTTGCGACGGCTGATGGGGTGGAAGGTAAGGACTAGGGGGACTCTGTCTCTGTTGTGACTAGGGGGAGGGAGAGCAAGGGCCGAGCTGTGGGGTACCGAGGAGACACGAGTGAGGGCCTCACCTATGACGTTCCCTAAGGCATGAGGACATCTCGGATGTTCTAGTATGGAACACATAGAAACATAGAAACATAGAAATTAGGTGCAGGAGTAGGCCATTCGGCCCTTCGAGCCTGCACCGCCATTCAATATGATCATGGCTGATCATCCAACTCAGTATCCCGTACCTGCCTTCTCTCCATACCCCCTGATCCCCTTAGCCACAAGGGCCACATCTAACTCCCTCTTAAATATAGCCAATGAACTGGCCTCAACTACCCTCTGTGGCAGAGAGTTCCAGAGATTCACCACTCTCTGTGTGAAAAAAGTTTCTCCTCATCTCGGTTTTAAAGGATTTCCCCCTTATCCTTAAGCTGTGACCCCTTGTCCTGGACTTCCCCAACATCGGGAACAATCTTCCTGCATCTAGCCTGTCCACCCCTTAAGAATTTTGTAAGTTTCTATAAGATCCCCTCTCAATCTCCTAAATTCTAGAGAGTATAAACCAAGTCTATCCAGTCTTTCTTCATAAGACAGTCCTGACATCCCAGGAATCAGTCTGGTGAACCTTCTCTGCACTCCCTCTATGGCAATAATGTCCTTCCTCAGATTTGGAGACCAAAACTGTACGCAATACTTGGGCGCAGATGCGGCGTAGACGGAGGAATTGGGAGTAGGGGACAGAGTCTTTGCAGGAAGCAGGGTGGGAAGAAGTGTAGTCAAGATAGATATGGGGGCCAGTGGGTTTGTAATAGATGTCAGTCACTAGTCTATTTCCTGTGATGGGGACTGTGAGATCACGAAAGGGGAGGGAGGTGTCGGAGATGGTCCAAGTGAATTTGAGTGCGGGGTGAAAATTGGTGGTGAAGTTGATGATGTCCATGAGTTCTGCATGGGTGCAGGAGGCAGCACTGATGCAGTCGTCAATGTAGCGGAGAGTGGAGGTAGAGTGCGGGGATAGGGCCAGTGTACACCTGGAACAGGGATTGTTCAACGTACCCTGCAAAGAGGCAGGCGTAGCTGGGGCCCATGCGGGTGCCCCTAGCTACGAACTGGACTTGGAGGGAGTGGGAGGAGTCAAAGGAGAAGTTGTTGAGGGTGTTGACCAGCTCCGCCCGGCAGAGTAGAGGGAAGTTGTATGGTTCTGCGGGCGAGGAAGAAACGGAGGGCTTTGAGGCCTTCTTGGTGGGGGATGGAGGCGTAGAGTGGCTGAAGGTCCATAGTAAAGATGAGGGAGTGGGGGCTCGGATAGTGGAAGTCATTAAAGAGACGAAGGGCAGGTGATGTATCTTGGACATAGGGAGGGAGGGATTAGTCCGAGTAGGGGGGGGGGAGTGGGGAATAGGATGGAGTCGAGGAAAGTGGAATTCATTTCCCTGGGACAGGAGCAGGCAGAAGCCATGGGTTGTGTTTGTGGATTTTGGGGAGGAGGTAAAACGGGGCTGGGAAATGATAAGAAGGTACACAAAATTGCTGGAGAAACTCAGCGGGTGCAGCAGCATTTATGGAGCGAAGGAAATAGGCGACGTTTCGGGACGAAACCCTTCTTCAGACTGATGGGGGGGGGGGGTGGAGAGGGAAGGAAAAGGGGAGGAGGAGGAGCCCGAGGGCGGGCGGATGGGAGGGTGGGAGGAGACAGCTAGAGGGTTAAGGAAGGGGAGGAGACAGCAAGGGCTAGCAAAATTGTGAGAATTCAATGTTAATGCCATCCGGACGCAAGGTCCCCAGGCGGAATATGAGGTGCTGTTCCTCCAATTTCCGCTGTTGCTCACTGTGGCAAGGGAAATGATAAGATTGGAGGCTGTGGAAGGCAGACAGCCAGAAGTGATGAAGTCAGAAATTACCATTCAAATTGCTGCTCATCTTATTTTCTCTTGTAGCAGCCCTTGCACCCATTTTAGTCTATTGGACATCATAGAAATACTTCATCAAACGACTTACAATGCTGCCTAAAGAAAGGCATTACATTGTATACAATCTCCATTCACAGCCTTGGGAATGTGCAGATTCTTTACAGCAAAATAAATATATTTTATTGTGCTAACAATCCTAGTTCCAGTTGGGGCCTTGGGAAAATCTGTCACCTGTCTCCATAATAGTTTGGCTCGATATTTATTCATCATTATAGATAGTGCAATAATGTCTGGGTTTACAGTTTATTGAAGGCAACTACACGCTGTCCTTCATTGTATTGTACTCTACAGCCCACACTTATTTAGTTTATTTTAGAAAACATAGAAACGTATAAAAAGAGGTGCAGGAGTAGGCCATTCAGCCCTTCCGGCCAGCACCGCCATTCAATATGATCATGGCTGATCATCTAAAATCAGTACCCCGTTCCTGCTTTTTCCCAATATCCCTTGATTCCTTTAACCCTAAGAGCTAAATCTAACTCCCTCTTGAAAACATCCAGTGAATTAGACAATAGACAATAGGTGCAGGAGTTGGCCATTCGGCCCTTCGAGCCAGCACCGCCATTCAATGCGATCATGGCTGATCATCCCCAATCAGTACCCCGTTCCTGCCTTCTCCCCATATCCCCTGACTCCGCTATTTTTAAGAGCCCTATCGAGCTCTCTCTTGAAAGCATCCAGAGAGCCTGCCTCCACCGCCCTCTGAGGCAGAGAATTCCACAGACTCACCACGCTCTGTGAGAAAAAGTGTTTCTTCACTTCAGTCCTAAACGGCCTAACCCCTTATTCTTAAAACTGTGTGACCCCTGGTTCTGGACTCCCCCAACACCGGGAACATTTTCCCTGCATCTAGCTTGTCCAATCCTTGAAGGATTTTATATGTTTCCATGAGATATCCTCTCATCCTTCTAAATTCCAGTGAAGGTTTGCTTTAGAGAAACGGCATGGAAACAGGCCCTTCGGCCCACCGTGTCCACGTCAACCGTCGATCTACCCTCCACGTTAGTTCCACATTATCTCACTATCTCATCCACTGCCCACACACCAGGGGCAATTTTTGCAGAAGCCAATTAATGTACAAACCCATAAATGTTTGGGGTGTGGGAGGAAAGTGGAGCACCCGGTGAGAACCCACACAGTTTGAAGGGGGGCTTGCAAACTCCACACAGACAGCACCTGAGATTTGAATCCCAGGCACTGTGAAGCAGTGGTTCACCCAGCTGAACCACTGTGCTGCCCTTTTTCTTATTTTTGAAGAAAATTCTCTTCCTTGAGGCAGGAGGATAGATAGATAGATAGATAGATAGATAGATAGATAGATAGATAGATAGATAGATAGATAGATCCTTTATTGTCATGTGTGGACGGTTTCTACAGTGCCCACTGAAGTAGGGTCTCGACCCGAAACATCACCCATTCCATCTCCCCAGAAATGCTGCCTGTCCCTCTGAGTTCCTCCAGCGTTTTGTGTCTACCCAAGTGCTCTTTGCGCCGGGTTGGATGGTGAATATCGTCGGTTGATCTTGCAATTGAGTGCGACCCTGTGTTTGTTTCCAGGATTGCTGGATCGTGTTTGTAATTGGGATTTCTGAAGAAGGAATTACGAAGCTTTAAGCCACCCACATGTTTACCCTGATCTGATTACATTATTTAGCCCTAGCCTTAATAGAACAGCTCCAAGAAAAAATATTTTTTAAATGGCTGATTTTCACATGGTTTTTGTTTTCTTGATGTTGAAATTACCGTCAGTTACATATTTGACACCATAGCATGGAAACAGGCCCTTCAGCCCAACTTGCCCACACTGACCCATCTACACTAGTCCCACCTGCCTGCATTTGGCCCATAACCCTCTAAACCTCTCCTATCCGTGTACCGGTCTAAATGTCAAACGTTGCAATAGTAACTGCCTCAACTACCTCATCTGGCAACTCGTTCCATACACCCACTACCCTTTGTGTGTACAAGTTACCCCTCAGGTTGCCATTAAATCTTTCCCCCCTCACCTTAAATTTCCCCTCAACATAAAAGTGTTTCCAGACCCACTCCCCATCATGGAGTCTCTGACCTGTGATGGCTTTACCAAGCTGCTATCATTGAGCTACTCAGAATATTACTTTGTCGTCACCAGTCTGAAGGAGGGTCTCGATCCGAAATGATACCCAGGAGACAATAGGCTTGTGGGAGAGCTGGGAAGGGGAGGGGAAGGAGGGAGAAAGCAAGGACTACCTGAAATTGGAGAAGTCAATGTTCATACCGCTGGGGTGTATGGAACAAGCTGCCAGAGGAAGTAGTTGAGGCTGGGACTATCCCGACGTTTAAGAAACAGTTGGACAGGTACATGGACAGGACAGGTTTGGAGGGATATGGACCAAATGCAAGCAGGTGGGACGCATGTATCTGGGACACGTTGGCCGGTGTGGGCAAGTTGGGCCGATGGGCCTGTTCCCACACTGTATTACGCTTTGACTCTATGACTAATCAGTGTGAAGAATGGTCCCGACACAAAATGTTGCCTATCCATGTTCTCCTGACACGCTGCCTCACTGCCGAGTTACTCCAGCACTTTGTGTCTTCTTTTGTAAACCAGCATTTGAAGTTCCTTGTTTCTAATTATCCTTGCCTGCCTATTCCCCAGTCAGATGCTGTGGGGAAAATTACATTTTTATATGTTCTGGTGAACAACAGGAAATGAACTGCACTTCAAGGTTACTTTATTAACTTCAAAACACCTTGACTGACCTTTAGTCGAGAAATCGTCTGAATACACGCTCGCCTTTCATTTCACACACATTTGGCTCCAGTTAGTTTATTCTGCACGCAATATTGTCTGCATACCTACTGTTCGTTCATATGTTCTATACTCTCTCTACATCACTACCTATATCTCCCGCTTCCCTCTCCCCTGACTCTCAGTCTGAAGAAGGGTCTCGACCCGAAACGTCGCCCATTCCTTCTCTCCAGAGATGCCGCCTGTCCCGCTGAGTTACTCCGGCTTTTGTGTGTCTATCTTCGGTTCAAACCAGCATCTGCAGTACCTTTTGTTTGTTGGTCGTTTGTTTGTTTGTTTTTTGCACAATCCGCGAGCATTGCCACTTTTCATTTCACTGCACATCTCGTATGTGTATGTGACCAATAAACTTGACTCGACTTGACTTGACTTCCTACACAAGCAATATTTTCTTATTTGTCCTGCTTCTGAACAATTAGGCCGGCTACAGTATATTTGCCCTGAGTGTATCATAAACGGAATGCTGTAAATGTGACGAGATGTCGCGCTCATGATAAGAGCTTTCACTCAGAATATTTTTCTGTTGATTGAGATGGTGGAAAGTGATTGCTCAGATGTTAAGCATCTCTGAAAGATCTAAACCATGTGTTTCAGATAAAATCAAGAGTTTCCGAAAACTCTTTGATCAGCCCTTACTGAGACGTTAAGATGCTTACTGTTGATGTATAGGCATTCGTTCCATCACACTGAGAGATAAGTTCATATAAACTGGTAATTTTGAGACGTGAGGGCCATTTATGTTTGCCAGATTTTCCTCGGGCAAATTCTATGGAATATTTTTGTCAAAAACTTCAGTTCAAATGCAGGGGATGGCTTCCTGTACTCTGATTTGTAGAGAAAATAATACATATGTGTAGTCACTTGCATCTAATAATTCATACATGTTATTGTGTCTTTTTAATTATTATCTGGGGAAAGTTGCCTTTTCTTTATCTACTACCAGGTCAGAGCTAGTTTAGTTTATTGTCACGTGTATCAAGGAACAGGGAAAAGCTTTTGTTGCATGCTAACCAGGCAGCGGAAAGACTATACAGGGTTATAATCGAGCCAACCACAGTGTACAGATACATGATAAATGGAATAACGTTTAGACAATAGACAATAGACAATAGGTGCAGGAGTAGGCCATTTGGCCCTTCGAGTCAGCACCGCCATTCAATGTGATCATGGCTGATCATCCCCCAATCAGTACCCTGTTCCTGCCTTCTCCCCATATCCCCTGACTCCGCTATTTTTAAGAGCCCGATCTAGCTCTCTCTTGAAAGCATCCAGAGAACCGGCCTCCACCGCCCTCTGAGGCAGAGAATTCCACAGATTCACCACTCTCCGTGAGAAAAAGTGTTTCCTTGTCTCCGTTCTAAATAGCTTACATCGGAAATCCTCCAACATCGGGAACATGTTTCCTGCCTCTAGTGTGTCCAAGCCTTAACAATCTTATATGTTTCATAGAAACATATAAGATTGTTAAGGGCTCGGACACACTAGAGGCAGGAAACTTGTTCCCGATGTTGGAGGAACATAGAAACATAGAAATATAGAAATTAGGTGCGGGAGTAGGCCATTCAGCCCTTCATGCCAGTACCGCCATTCATTGTGATCATGGCTGATCGTCCCGTATCAATAACCTGTGCCTGCCTTCTCCCCATATCCCTTGACTCCACAAGCCCCGAGAGCTATGAGATCTTACTATGAGATCAAAGGAGATCCCCTCTCATCCGTCTAAACTCCAGAGTGTACAAGCCCAGCTGCTCCATTCTCTCAGCATATGACAGTCCCGCCATCCCGAGAATTAACCTTGTGCAAAGTAAAATCAGTAAAGTCCGATTAAAGGCTAGTCTGAAGAAGGGTCTCGACCCGAAACGTCACCCATTCCTTCTCTCCAGAGATACTGCCTGGCCCGCTGAGTTCCTCCAGCATTTTGTGTCCAAAGACAGTCTGAGGGTCTCCAATCAGGTAGATAGTAGCTCAGGAACGCTCTCTAAGTTGCGGTAGGACAGTTCAGTTGCCAGATGTTGCCTGATGTTGGGGGAGTCCAAAACCAGGGGCCACAGTTTAAGAATAAGGGGTTGGCCATTTAGAATGGAGATGAGGAAAAACGTTTTCACCCAGAGAGTTGTGAATCTGTGGAATTCTCTGCCTCAGAAGGAGACAGTGGAGGCCAATTCTCTGGATGCTTTCAAGATAGTGTTAGATAGAGTTAAAGTTAGCAGAGTCAGGGGATATGGGGAGAACGGGGGACTGATTGTGGATGATCAGCCATGATCACATTGAATAGCGGTGCTGGCTCGAAGGGCCGAATGGCCTACTCCTGCACCTATTGTCTATTGTCTATTGATAACAGCAGGGAAGAAACTGTCCATGAATCTGCAGGTGTGTGTGTTCACACTTCTGTCCCTCTTGCCTGATGGGAGAGGGGAGAAGAGGGAGTGACCAGGGTGAGCAGATTAATTATTGAGAATGATTCTCAGCTGTGGGCAGCAACTTTCCCTTTAACCTTCCTCCTTTTGCACCTTAATCTACCCCAGGGGTGGGCAACCTTGTTCTGCATAGGGACCGGGACGCATGTCTGTGAGAGGATGGCGGGCCACATCTATCACGTGTACACACGGATCCCGCCCCCACCCGCCCCGGATGGCAGGCGTCAAATCACGTGTTCACAGAAGGTGGACAAAAATGCTGGAGAAACTCAGCGGGTGAGGCAGCCTCGTGCAATCCTTGCATTTCTCACCCGCTGAGTTTCTCGAAGCATTTTTGTCCACCTTTGATTTTTCCAGCACCTGCAGTTCCTTCTCAAACGTGTTCACAGAAGGTGAGCGGCCGTGCTGGCGGCTTTGCGCCGGATGCGGAATGGCCAGAGTTCGGCCCGCTAGCTCGGCGGGCCGGATGATTACGGGGAAAAAATATCCGCCTGCGGGCCGGGTGATTTTGGGTTACGGGCCGCATTCGGCCCGGGAGCCATTGGTTGCCGACCCCTGATCTAACCCCAGATAGTGATGCTGACGCATTCAACAACTTTGGACATCATTGTTATATCCGACGCTAAATGGTGTACCCTTTATCCGTTATCTGTGCAGTGCAGACTGCATGATTGCATTCATGTAAAGTCTTCTCTTTGACTGGATCGCTCACTGACAAAGGTTTTTCACTGTACCTCCTTACACATCAATGATAATCTAAGCTACGCTAAACTAGACTAAATTATGCAGAGTGTGTACGTTCTCCTTGTGACCTGCGAGGGTTTTCTCCGAGATCTTCAGTTTCCCTCCCACTCTCCAAAGCTGTGCAGGTTTGTAGGTTAATTGGCTTGGTATAATTGTAAATTGACCCTAGTGCGTGTCGTATAGTGTTAGTGTGTAGGGATCGCTGGTCGGCCTAAGGGCCTGTTTGAGCGATGTATCTGTCAACTAAACTAAACTATAACCATATAAACCATATAACCATATAACAATTACAGCATGGAAACAGGCCATCTCGGCCCTTCTAGTCCGTGTCGAACACTTACTCTCACCTAGTCCCATCTACCTGCACTCAGACCATAACCCTCCATTCCTTTCCCGTCCATATACCTATCCAGAGACGTGCAGGTTTGTAGGACTATAACCATATAAACCATATAACCATATAACAATTACAGCACGGAAACAGGCCATCTCGGCCCTTCTAGTCCGTGCCGAACACTTACTGTCACCTAGCCCCATCTACCTGCACTCAGACCATAACCCTCCATTCCTTTCCCGTCCATATACCTATCCAATTTATTTTTAAATGATAAAATCGAACCTGCCTCCACCACTCATTCCACACCGCTACCACTCTCTGAGTAAAGAAGTTCCCCCTCATGTTACCCCTAAACGTCTGTCCCTTAATTCTCAAATCATGTCCTTTTGTATGCTAAACTAAACTAATGTGGGCATTAATCACAGCAAGGTATTAAACGCCTTCTGAATACCCATGTCTATATGCATGCACAACACGGCAAGAACCTTCAGTTGCAGAGGCCACAGACAATTGCAGTGTTCGCTGCACCAACACATCTGATAAACTGTTCCCGGATGGCAATAACCTCTCCTGAGTTTTGTGGCCAGGCCAGGCTTGTCCAATTTCTCACCTTCAGGCCACCGAAGAGTCTATCCTCCAAAGAGATGTGAATGACTTTTGAGAAGACTAAAAAACGTTGTAGCTCTGACTACTTACAATAAACTTGGGTACCAGAGAGAGGTGGTGGAGGCAGATACGATACTGACATTGAAGAGGTTTTTGGATAAGCAGGGAATGGAGAGATATGGGCCATGTGCTGCCAGGTGAGATTAGTTCATCTCGGCATCATGTTGGGCACGGACATTGTGGGCTGAAGGGCCTGTTCACGTGCTGTACTTCAGTCTGAGGAAGGGTCTCGACCCGAAACGTAACCTCTGGTCCTAGACACTCCCACTAGTGGAAACATCCTCTCCACATCCACTCTGTGCAGGCCTTTCACTATTCGGCAAGTTTCTATGAAGTTTTGCCCCTCATCCTTCTAAACTCCAGCGAGTACAGGCCCAGCACCTCCACTGGGTCACCTCGACCAGTAACGCTAAGTTATGCCCCTGACCCACTTACGCCCCTGTCCCACTTAGGAAACCTGAACGGAAACCTCTGGAGACTTTGCGCGCCCCACCCAAGGTTTCCGTGCGGTTCCCGGAGTTTTTTGTCAGTCTCCCTAATGGTCGAAAGTGGTTTCCGCCTCTTCTATGTTCCGGCGATTATTTCAAAAAATTCAAAACCGGCCTCGACTAAAAATAGGTTGCCGTTTTAAAAACCGGTAATTTTTTAGTGGGAGCCGGTTGCGATGCTGGTTGAAGGTGGTTGCCGGAGGTTGCTTGAGGTTGAAGGTGGTTGCCGGAGGTTGCAGGTGGTTGAGGTTGCAGGTGGTTGCCGGAGGTTGAAGGTGGTTGCCGGAGGTTGCAGGTGGTTGCCGGAGGTTGCAGGTGGTTGCCGGAGGTTGAAGGTGGTTGCCGGAGGTTGCAGGTGGTTGCCGGAGGTTGAAGGTGGTTGCCGGAGGTTGAGGTGGTTGCCGGAGGTTGAAGGTGGTTGCCGGAGGTTGCAGGTGGTTGCCGGAGGTTGAAGGTGGTTGCCGGAGGTTGCAGGTGGTTGCCGGAGGTTGCAGGTGGTTGCCGGAGGTTGAAGGTGGTTGCCGGAGGTTGCAGGTGGTTGCCGGAGGTTGCCGGAGGTTGCAGGTGGTTGCCGGAGGTTGCAGGTGGTTGCCGGAGGTTGCAGGTGGTTGCCGGAGGTTGAAGGTGGTTGCCGGAGGTTGCAGGAGGTTGCCGGAGGTTGCAGGAGGTTGCAGGTAGTGGAAGGTAAGACCTTTCTTCACCCAGATTTATTCCACCGGGGAGGTCTTACCTTCCACTACCTGCAACCTCCATCAGGCTGCCACAACCGTTGAGTTTCTCCAGTAATTTTGTCTACCTTCGATTCTCCAGCATCTGCAGTTCCTTCTTGAACATTTTGGACTGAGTTTGACAATTCTAACGCGACCTCCCTCCACTTGAGTGCCCAAAAAATAACAATGAAAAATCATGTTCCCTGAGACCTGAGACAAGTACTGACATGTGGGCATTGAGCAATGCCTGCTGTTACTTGAGCACTTATTAACAACTAGAGTTAAAAGTAAGGTTTACCATGTATGGATCACTTAGCAAGCTAATTGCAATTAGTGATCACCAAGAAGGCAGATGTGGTGCTTTGTAATCAACTCAACTGCAGCTAGCTGTCAGTTGTAATTAAGACTGATCTCTCAAACACACTGCTCTATTCTGATGCATCAGTCAGATGAATAAAAATCAGAAAGTCATCTGGACATGGGTATTGAACAATTTTGATCTATTTTGTAATTAGGCTCATGTTCGAACCATCAATCGCTACAAAAAAACAGATACAAAGTGCCGATAACTCAGCGGGTCAGGCAGCATATCTGGAGAACATGGATAGAAACATAGAAACATAGAAAATAGGTGCAGGAGTAGGCCATTCGGCCCTTCGAGCCTGCACCGCCATTCAATATGATCATGGCTGATCGTCCAACTCAGTATCCTGTACCTTCCTTCTCTCCATACCCCCTGATCCCTTTAGCCACAAGGGCCACATCTAACTCCCTCTTAAATATAGCCAATGAAATGGCCTCAACTACCTTCTTTGGCAGAGAATTTCACAGGTTCACCACTCTCTATGTGACATTTTTTTTTCTCATCTCGGTCCTAAAGGATTTCCCCCTTATCCTTAAACTGTGACCCCTTGTCCTGGACTTCCCCAACATCGGGAACAATCTTCCTGCATCTAGCCTTGTCCAACCCCTTAAGAATTTTGTAAGTTTCTATAAGATCCCCCCTGAATCTTGGCGTTTCACAGAGTGCTGGAGTAACTCAGCGAGTCAGGCAGCATCTGTGGAGAACATGGATAGGTGACGTTTCGGGTCGGGACCCTTCTTCAGACTCAAACACAGAGGGGGAGCGGTGAGAGGGGGTCTCATTGAACTCTGGTCGGAGAGAGGAGGAGAACTTCTTCAAAGTAGGAATACCTTGAGGAGATTTATCAGTGGAGCAGTAAAATGTAGAAACAAGGAACTGCAGATGGTGGTTGACAAAAAAAAGACCCAATGTGCTGGAGTAACTCAGTGCGCCAAGCCGCATCTCTGGAGAACATGGATAGGTAACGTTTCACAGAGTGCTGGAGTAACAGCGGGTCAGGCAGCATCTCTGGAGAACATGGATAGGTGATGTTTCACAGAGTGTTGGAGTAACTCAGCGGGTCAGGCAGCATCTGTGGAGAACATGGATAGGTGACGATTTGGGTTGGGGCCCTTCTTCAGGCTGGACTCTTCTACCTCTTCAATCCCTGTTGGGACAGCACGGTGGCACTGCGGTACAGCTACTGCCTTACAGCGCCAGTGATCCTGTCTACCGGTGCTGTCTGTGCGGAGGTTGCACGTTCTCCCCGTGACCTGCGTGGGTTTCGTCCCACATTCTGGCTGCTCCGTTTTCCTCCCACATTCCAAAGACGTACAGGCTTGCTTCGGTAAAATTGGCGTCGGTAATATTGTAAATTCTCCTTAGGGTGTGTAGGATAGTGTTAGTGTGCGGGGATCGCTGGTCGGTGTGGACTGGTTGGCCAAGGGACCAGTTTCCCCCGCCGTATCCTGACCGAAGCCTCCTCGTGGCGATCCCTGGAGGCTACGACACGATACACTCTGTGACGTGTCGGGCGAGAATTCTGTCAACATGTTGGACGATGAGAGAAGCCAACAGCGAGTTAGATCGTCTAACACACGAACGAGCGAACGGTCTCTAAACTAAACTAAACTAAACTAGTAGCGTTTACCCCTATCTGTGTGCTCAATACCCCTGCACTGTAGCAACATGTTTGACATTATAAAATCCCAAACCCTGATCACAAATCTTTCCAAAATCAATTTGAGGAAAGGTCCTGACTTGGACAGTCACCTGTCCGTTTTCTAACCATGCTGCCTGACCCGCTGAGTTACTCCAACACTTTGTGTCGTGTATCCATGCGAGGTAGTAACTCGAAATGTGCAGGAAGGAACTGCAGATGCCGGAGATAAAGCTGGAGTAACTCAGCGGGTCAGGCAGCGTTTCTGGAGATAAGGAACAGGTGACGTTTAGGGTTCATACTATACCGCTGCACCACCGTGCCGCCCATTTCTGTGGTCGCCTTGACCTGTTGAGTGATTCCAGCATTTTCCTGTTTTTACTTTCCTTAATGCCTTGGCTCCTTCTGTGTCTTAGTTGTCAAATTTAATTCAATAATCCTTCGGTGAATTGTCCTGGGGGAAGCTTCATCGTGAAAGGCTACGTAAATATGACCTCTGGTTCCTTTCAAACCACTTTCTCCAGTTTTTCTGTCCTTTTTCTGAACATTTGAACTCGCATCGCTCTTCCACGATGAGCGGTTCCTCCTCATGAAGTTGACAATGTGATTTCCCTGATGTTGTATTTTTTCAAATTGACGAGAAGCAGCTTCATCCAGCAAAACGGGTCTCCATTTTAGCAGCGGCTGGATTGCCTCAAAAACCTGTTTGGCTGAAATAACCCTTTCAACGCAGTCGATAGAGTTTCATCAGATATTCAGCACAGAAACGGGCCACTGTTCCCAGCCAGTCTACGACAGCTTCATCAGTTAAACCTCCCGTCCATTGACTCCATCTGCACCTCACGCTGCCTCGGCAAGGTCACCACCATATTCACGGACCAGCCTCACCCCCGGTCACTCCCTCTTCTCCCTCTCTCCCATCAGGCAAGAGGTTTAGAAGTTTGAAAACGCACACCTCCAGATTCAGAGACAGTTTCTTCCCAGCTGTTATCAGGCAACTGAATCATCCTACCACAACCAGAGAGCAGTGCTGAACTACTATCTTCCTCATCGGTGACACTTGGTCTATCCTTGATCGGACTTTGCTGGCTCCACCTTGCACTAAGCGTTGCTCCTATCACCACTTAGAGAGGTCCTGACCTACCATCTACCTCAATGGAGCCCCTCACACTAATTGTGTGCAGCAGCATCTATGGAGCTCCATAGATGCTGCTGCACCCGCTGAGTTTCTCCAGCATTTTTGTGTACCTTCGATTTTCCAGCAGTTCCTTCTTAAACATTCACACTAATTGGACTTGACTGGTCTTTATCATGCATTAAACGTTATTCCCTCTATCCAGTATCTGCACACTGTGGACGGATTGATTGTAATCATGTATAGTCTTCCTGCTGACTGGATAACGCCCGACAAAAAGCTTTTCACTGTACCTCGGTACGCGTGACAATAAACTAAACTAAACTAAACTAAACCTTAGTCGGTAAATGCTCCATTCAAGCCACATCCTATCTCTCCCTATCCAAATTATCCCTCTGTTCCGTTCGTCTTGGACTCAGTCTGAAGAAGGGTCTCGACCCGAAACATCACCCATTTGAATTTAATTTTAATTTAATTTTAGTTTGTGCATTTTTTGTGCATTTGTCTGAGTCCATGCATCTGTGATGCTGCTGCAAGCGAGATTTTCATTGTACCTCGTCAAACTTGTGCATATGATAATAAATTCCATCAAATGTGTAGGAAGGAACGGAGTAACTCAGCGGGCCAGGCAGACCCAAAACGTCACCCATCCCTTCTCTCCAGAGATGCTGCCTGGTCCTTCCCACACATTTCTTAGAACTAATTTGAACGGGTGATTGCTGATTGGTGTGGACTCGATGGGCTGAAGGGCCTGTTTCCACGCTGGATCTCTAGACGTGGAACCCAATTTGTACAAAGTAAGATCGCAGGGACTTATCCAGCAAATCAGAATACTGCAACTTTCTGAATGGCCAACGATATCTTGTGCCTCTCTTCTGTTTATGTTTATCACCGTGCCTGGAATCACTTCATTAGTCCTCCTGTACCCTCTCTAGACCTTGCACTTTCCTTAAATGAGGCTTCACTCAGGGGAAGACAATGCTCCAAATAAGGTTGAACAAGTGTTTTATGACATTGCTTCGCCCAACACCTCCGCTCGGTTCGAACTAACCAACCTGATCTCCCGGTGGCTCAACACTTCAACTCCCCTTCCCATTCCCAATCCGACCTTTCTGTCCTGGGCCTCCTCCATGGCCAGAGTGAGTCCGATCGCAAATTTACACCCCAGCGGTATGAACATTGACTTCTCCAATTTCCGGTAGTCCATGCTTTCTCCCTCCTACCGTTCCCCTTCCCAGCTCTCCCACAACCTACTGTCTCCGCCTCTTCCTTTCTTCTTCCCACCCCACCCCCACATCAGTCTGAAGAAGGGTCTCAACCCGAAACGTCACCTATTCCTTCGCTCCATAGATGCTGCCTCACCCGCTGAGTTTCTCCAGCGTTTTTGTCTACCTTTGAGTGTTTTATAAAGATGCTTTGTTACTGTCTAGATTTATCATTGTCACATGTACTGAGGTACAGTGAAGAGCTTTCTTTTGCATTCGATTCAAAAAGTTCACTAAAGATATACCTTATTAAACCAAACTCGAGTGCAATAAATAGAGCAAAGGGGAAGATACAGAGTGCAGAATATAGTTCTCAGCATTATAGTGCATCAGTTCCTGAGACAAAGTCCAATGTCCTGCAATGGGGTAGAGGTGAATCGGACAGTGCCCTAGCTTATGGAAGGGCCGTTCAGAAGCCTGATAACAGAGGGGAAGAAGCTGTTCCTGAGTCTGGTGGTGCGCGCTTTCAAGTTTCTGTATCTTCTGCCGAACGGGAGTGTTTAATTTTAGTTTAGTGTTACAGCGTGTAAACAGGCCCATCGGCCCACCGAGTCTGCGACCACCAGCGATCCCCGCACACTAACACTACCCTAACACACAATAGGGACAATTTACAATTACACCGAAGCCAATTAGCCTACAAACAATTAGCATGTCTTTTTTTTTAATATACAAATGCTTTTATTCAAAAAATAAAAACAAACATACAGAGTATTAAACACAATCAGATACTGCCTGTGTTGACAGTTATGGGAGTGTGGGAGGAAACCGGAGCTCCAGGAGAAAACCCACCCAGGTCACAGGGAGAGCGTACAAACTCCGCACAGACAAGCACCCGTAGTCGGGATGGAACCGTGAGGCAGCAACTCTGCCGCTGCCGAGTGAGGAGAAGAAGGGGGCGTACGGCACTGTGCCGCCCAAGCACGGAGACCAAACAGAATCACATGGCGTGTGTTGCAGTGCAGGGCGGCCATCGAATGTGCTGAAGTAGTTGCTGGCTGCGTCACGCACCTGTATCTCCACGGGACCCGTGACCCCGGAGGCCTGTATTCCTTGATATATCATTTGTCAAGCGCCTTTTCACTTGACCGTGCGGCTGTTTAGTGACAAGGGTGAGCCGCGCACAGCTGGCCGGCACAGCTGGCCGTGCATTAACAAACCTTCCTACAACTTGAGGACCGAGTCAATTAATCACCGAGGTGCCAATTAAAACGGCCACTACAAGCCAGCCTGGCTACTCATCACCTGCACACAGGTACTGGTCTGAAAGGTGTAGGAAGGAACTGCAGATGGTGGTATAATCCCAAGATAGGCACCTCTTCTCCTTCTTGCGTTTGAGGCAGCAGAGGTTATGCAGAGGTAAGGGCCTGTCCCACTTACGTGCCCTTGGCACGCACATTACGCGACCTCATGGTCGGGTTGAGGCGTATGGGCATCGTATGGGCAGCGTGGGGCCGGTCCCACTGAGAAGGGCGGAGGGGTATGTAGTTGTGCGCCGCATCGCGCGGGGCTCCGAAATTTTTGTAGCGAACGAAATCTTCGCCCGCCAACGGCCTGTTGCGGAACTGACGGCCAAAGTGGGACCGGCCCAAGACCCTGGCACGATGCAACGGCAGTAGAAGCAGAAGACAGGCCCTTAACGCACTCCGGTAGGCGCTGTGGCCAGTTCAACGTGCTGCTGTCGAGCACCGTGAGGTCTACCCCTCCACCAGGGAGGGCGGAGGACAACGCAGTCGAAAATGACGTGCTGTTGCGCTGTTTGCTGGTCCGCTCCACACACGCAGGCTGCTGATGAACGCAGCCCCCAGCGATGCATGTTGGCGTTGAATCAGCCGACCCCTGTACGGAGCCGGTTCAGGGCGACTCACTCTTTGCGGTAAAACCTGGCTTTCCCCTGACTCTCAGCTTGAAGAAGCATCTCGACCCCAACACCTTTTCTCCAGAGATGCTGTCAGACCCGCTGATTTACTCCAGCATTTTGTGTCTGTCTGCTCCTGCTCTGAAAGGTTGTGCAACTATATTTGTACGGGAGGAGATGGGAAAGGCTGCTGCTTCGTAAAGGCAGAGTAATGATGCCCCATCAAGTCCTTGTTACGCAAGTCTCCCTTGCTTCCAATCCCAAAAACTGCCAACCCCGATTGCCAGAGGTGACTCTGCAGATGTGTGGTGAATCTGTGGGATTCTTTGCCACAGACGGCTTTGGAGGCCAAGTCAATGGATGTTTTTAAGGCAGAGATCGATAGATTCTTGAATAGTACGGGTGTCGAGGGTTATGGGGAGAAGGCAGGAGAATGGGGTTAGGAGGGAGAGATAGATCAGCCACGGTTGAATGCCGGAGTAGTCTTGATGGGCCGAATGGCCTAATTCTGCTCCTATCACCTATGAAGTTATGATCCTATGAGAACAGTCTTGCCTCTGACTTGCATGGTTGTGCATTAAAATATTTTCGAGTACATAATCTGCCACTCCAATGCAGGACGATAATTTGTTTAGTTTAGTTTAGAGATACAGCGCGGAAACAGGCCCTTCGGCCCACCGGGTCCACACTGACCAGTGACCCGTGCATACTAACACTATCCTACACCCACTAGGGACAGTTTTTACATTTTATACCAAGACCTGTACGTCTTTGGAGTGTGGGAGGAAACCGACGATCTCGGCGAAAACCCACGCAGGTCACGGGGAGAACTCCTTACCAGCGCTGTAAGGCAGCAACTCTACCACTACGCCACCGTGGCACTGTTCTGGGAGCCTTCATCAGAGCCACCGGATTTGATGACAAACCAGGGTGCCGTTTTACAATAATGTGGACATCCTGAAAAAGAATGGGAGCTGTTCCCCTATGTAATCTGTTGAATATTTTATCCCATTCGATCACAGATGTATTGCCTGGTGTACAAGCTTGCATCGGGCAAGTGGTAAAATATCTATTTCCCCACACTGAAGCAAAATATTTCATTGCCTGTACACCATGATGAAGTTGTGAAAAGCACTCTGTGAATTCAAGTTATTTTTATGCTTGAGATATTCCTTGTTTAAGAATAAAGGGTAAGCCATTTAGAACGGAGATGAGGAAACATTTTTTTCACCCAGAGAGTTGTGAGTCTGTGGAATTCTCTGCCTCAGAGGGCGGTGGAGGCAGGTTCTCTGGATGCTTTCAAGAGAGAGAGTTAGATAGGGCTCTTAAAGATAGCCGAGTCAGGGGATATGGGGAGAAGGCAGGAACGGGGTACTGATTGTGGATGATCAGCCATGATCGTAATGAATGGCGGTGCTGGCTCGAAGGGCCAAATGGTTTACTCCTGCACCTATAGTCTATTATTTATTCCCCATTAAAGTCATTGAGTCATACAGCATAGAAACAGGCCCTTCAGCCCAACATGTCCATGCCGACCAAGGTCCCCATCTCAGCCAGTTCCATTTGCCCACGTTTGGCCTATATCCCTCTAAACATTTCCTATCCGTGTACCTGTCCAAAAGTCTTTTAAATGTTATTGTATTGTACATCTTTATTGTCATTTCCTGAGTATTTGCATACCCAGAGGAAACAAAAAAACGTTGCTCAACCAGTGTCCATTCAGTGTACATGAAAAAATAAATAGAAATAAAAATAAAAAATACATGTCATGAACAAATTTAACACTCTACTAAACATTCAACAGCCGTTCCGACCGGCAGCGGCACAACAGTGGCTCTCCTGCAGTGTGGGGGTTTGTGCGCGATACTTGGCAGGGGGCAAAGTCCATTTAACAGTCTTATAGCCTGTGGGAAGAAGCTGAGGAGCATCCTGCTGGTTTTGCAGCTAATGCTCCTGTACCTCTTCCCAGATGGGAGGATGGAGAAAATGTCATGTGATGGGTGGTAAGGGTCTTTGATGATGGAGATGGCTCTGTTGATACATCTCTTCCTGTATATGTCCAGCAGGAAGGGGAGTGGAGCACCAATAATCCTGCTTGCGGTCTTCACTATCCTGTCCAGTTGGTGCCGTTCGTACGCCTTGCAGCTCCCGAACCAGGAAGTGATGCCGTATGTCAGTGTGCTCTCGACAGTCCCCCTATAAAAAGTCCGTAGGTGTGTGGTGGGGAGGCCTGCTTTACGTAGTCTTCGGAGAGGGTGAAGTCGCTGCTGGGCTCTCTTGACCAGAGCTGTGGTGTTGGCCGTGGACGTCAGGTCATCAGACAGATGTAGTCCTAAGAACTTCATGCTGCTGACCCTTTCCACATCAGCT
This sequence comes from Leucoraja erinaceus, assembly GCF_028641065.1. Lineage (NCBI taxonomy): Eukaryota > Metazoa > Chordata > Chondrichthyes > Rajiformes > Rajidae > Leucoraja > Leucoraja erinaceus. The sequence goes on along the minus strand of NC_073384.1, from coordinate 4,279,686 downwards.
CCGTCGATGTGCAGAGGTGTATGGTGTTGTTTCCCCGCCCTCCTGAAGTCAACCACCATCTCCTTAGTTTTTCCCACGTTAAGAATGAGGTTGTGGGATTTGCACCAACCTGTGAGCAGCTCCACCTCCATCCTGTACGCCGATTCATCATTGTCACTGATGAGACCCACCACTGTTGTGTCATCAGCGAACTTGTTGATGAAGTTGTTATTGAGTCTGGCAGTACAGTCGTGTGTCAGCAGACTAAACAGAAGGGGGCTTAGGACACAGCCTTGCGGTGAGCCAGTGCTCACGGCTATGGTTTATGGTTTATCATTGTATTCGCCGCAATCTTCCAGTTTAATTTCAGTTTAGTTTATTGTCACGTGCACCGAGGTACAGTGAAAAGCTTTTGCTGCGTGCTAACCAGTCAGCAGAAAGATACGATTACAATCGAGCCATTTACAGTGTTCAGATACATGATAAGGGAATAACGTTTAGCGCAAGGTAAAGCCAGCAAAGTCTGTTCAAAGATAGTCCGAGGGTCACCAAAGAGCTAGATAGTAGTTCAGCACTGCTCTCAATAGACAATAGACAATAGACAATAGGTGCAGGAGTAGGCCATTCGACCCTTCGAGCCAGCACCGCCATTCAATATGATCATGGCTGATCATCTACAATCAGTACCCCGTTCCTGCCTTCTCCCCATATCCCCTGACTCCGCTATTTTTAAGAGCCCTATCCAGCTTTCTCTTGAAATCATCCAGCGAACCGGCCTCCACCGCCCTCTGAGGCAGAGAATTCCACAGACTCACCACTCTCTGTGAGAAAAAGTGTTTCCTCGTCTCCGTTGTAAATGGCTTACTCCTTATTCCTAAACTGTGGACTCTCTGGTTGTGGTAGGATGATTCAGGCAGCTCGTTCCATATACCTGCCACCCTCTGTGTGGAAAAGTTGCCCCCCAGGTTCCTATTAGATCCTGTCCCTCTCACCTTAAACCTGTGGCCTCTGGGTCTTGCGTGGGAAGGAACTACAGATGCTGGTTTAAACCGAAGATAGACACAAAATGCTGGAGTCAGGATCCCCTTACTCTGGGTAAAAGAGTACGTGCGTTCCCCTCCCCCATGCTGCCTCCTGTCAGAAAAGGAAAATGGACAGGTTCAGCTTACAAACTCAAGATGTTCAATGGAGTGGAAGTGTGCTTAAGTGTCGCCTCTGTAATCATCGAAGCGTCGCCTCTCTCTCTCCTCTCTCCCGCTCCCTCCCTCCCTCTTCCCCAAGGACCTCCTACACATGAGTATTGAGATTGTTAAGAGGTGAACATAAGTGGTGTGGGAAAGGACTCTCTTACCACACCTGTTCTCTGCTCGCCGGCTGGGGTGAGAGTGCAGATGCAATATGATCCCGTTGTTTGTCCTTGCATCGTTCTGGCAATGCCTCATTGTTATCACCAACGCCGCTGCTACCTTTCAGGTGACTAGATTTGGCCAAACAAAAGTTCGTCAGGAAAAATGGAGGCACGATCTTAATTAGTTTCGTTCAGAGATACGGCGCGGGAACAGGCCCTCCGGCCCACCGAGGCCGCGCCGAGCCGCAACCAGCGATCTACGCACGCTAATACTATCCCACCCACACTAGGGAAGATTTCCATTTACACCAAGCCGTTGAAACATATAAGATTGTTAAGGGTTTGGACATTGAAACATATAAGATTGTTGGGTTTGGACACGCTAGAGGCAGGAAACATGTTCCCGATGTTGGGGGAGTCCAGAACCAGGGGCCTCAGTTTAAGAATAAAGGGTAAGCCATTTAGAACAGAGACGAGGAAACACTTTTTCTCACAGAGAGTGGTGAGTTCCTTGGAATTCTCTGCCTCAGAGGGCGGTGGAGGCCGGTTATCTGGATGTTTTCAAGAGCTAGATAGGGCTCTTAAAAATAGCAGTCAGGGGATATGGGGAGAAGGCAGGAACGGGGTACTGATTGGGGATGATCAGCCATGATCACATTGAATGGCGGTGCTGACTCGAAGGGCCGAATGGCCTACTCCTGCACCTATTGTCTATTGTCTATTGTTTAAGCCAATTAACCTACAAACTGTAAGTCTTCGGAGTGTGGGAGGAAACCGGAGAAAACTCACGCATGTCAATGTGAGAACGTGCAAACTCCGTACAGACAGCACCTGTAGTCAGGATCGAACCCGGGTCACTGGCGATGTAAGGCAACAAATCTACCGCTGTGCCACCATGTCGCCCAAGATTGCTTAAGGTTGTATATTCTCCCCCAGTTTGCACTGAGGCAAATTATTAGGCATATTTGGATCGGATAATAACTAATAAAGAATTTGCAAGCTTCACGTATCAAGATGGAATCATTTTAGTTTGGTTTTGTTTAAAAATACATTGTGGAAACAGGCCCTTCAGCCCGCCGAGCCCACGCCGACCACCGATCACCCACCTTCTCATCCACTCCTTGCACATTAGAGATAGTTTGCAGAAGCCAATTAACCTGCAAACCCGCACGTCTTTGGAGTGTGGGAGGAAACCGGAGCACCCGGAGGAAACCCACGTGATCACAGGTAGATGGTGTAACAGGTAGACAGCACCCGAGGTCAGGATCAAACCCGGGTCTCTGGTGCAGGGAGGCAGCAGTATTAAAAGCTTCAATACCCATGCCCTTTGCCACACAATTAATTGCATATACATCATGTGAGTTGTTTAAGAAGGAACTGCAGATGCTGGAAAAATCGAAGGTAGACAAAAATGCTGGAGAAACTCAGCGGGTGAGGCAGCATCTATGGAGCGAAGGGGATAGGTGTGACGTTTGAGACTGAAGAAGGGTCTTGACCCGAAACCCGCTGAGTTTCTCCAGCATTTTTGTCCGCCTTGTATTTTGTGAGTTGTTCAGTTTGCTTCCAACTGCTGGCCTGAATGCATCAAGCAGTTATGTGTTTCATGCTGTTAACCTGCTGACTTTCAATCCTTGGATCAGGCCAAAGTGCGGCACAGTCGAATCATCGCTGCAGTTTCATGAGTTGCAGTGGTAGTTACCATGTCTGCTATTAATTATTGTAAATCACAAATAATATGCAACATTCCCAGGTTGGGAGAAAGTAGTTTGAAGCCAGAAGTGGTTTGGAAGGCATTTTATCGGGGATGCATCGCAGCTCGGTTTGGGAACAGCTCCATCGAAGACCGCAAGAAATTGCAGCGAATTGTGGACGCAGCCCAGACCATCACACAAACCAACCTCCCTTCCCTTGACTCCGCCTATACCTGGCGCTGCCTTGGCAAGGACGAGTCAGCAGCATAATCAAGGACGAGTCGCACCCTGGTCACTCCCTCTTCTCCCCCTTCTCCCATCGGGAAAACGCACATCTCCAGACTCAGGGACAGTTTCTTCCCAGTTGTTATCAGGCAACTGAATCATCCTACCACAACCAGAGAGCAGTCCTGAACTACTTATCCTTATTACCCCTTATTCTTAAACTGTGGCCCCTGGTACTGGACTCCCCCAACATCGGGAACATGTTTCTTGCCTCTAGTGTGTCCAAACCCTTAATAATCTTAGATGTTTCAATAAAGGGCCTGTCCCACTCAGTGAAAAACCGTGAGCTGGAACAACCGTCAGCACGGAACGCACACACACACACACACGCACACTCACACACACGCACACTCACAAACACACACACGCACATACACACACTCATATATATAAACACACACACATACATATATACATACACACACAAAAATATATATACACACACACACATACATATACACACACACACATCTATACATGCACACACACACACACACACACACACACTCACACACACACACACACACACACACATACACACACACACACACACACACACACACACACACACACACACACACACACACACACACACACACACACACACACACACACCCACCCACACACACGCACACACACACACACCCACACACACACTCACATTCACACACACACACACACACACACACAAACACATCGCAAAGGTGGGGGCCAGGGCAAGTGGGGGGAGCGTTGTCTGAAATTCACACGGTGTAAAGCCAAGGTGATACAGACACACACCGCGATGAGCAGGAAGGTTAAGACGGCTTGCACAGTGTACGGTAAGTCCTTTAAAAGAGGGGAAGGGGCGAGATTGCGGGAGAAGGGGGGGAGAAGGAGTGGAGACACATTTTCAGAAGCCAGACAACTTTTAATAAGCCAGAGACACACAGCTGTGAAGTTTGGCGGACATTTAACGGTTTTAACTTCAAAAGTAGCGGTTTTCTCCATGCCAACCAATTTTTGGTCACGGAAAATTTTTCAACACGTTGAAAAAATGTTGCGCGACCATACTGAGGCCGCGAGTAGTTACGGGAACACCTCTCGACCATGAAGGCGACTCACCAGAGACCACCTACGGACATGTGGCGAGCGCAGAGTCTCCTGAACTCGCAAATAAGGTCGCCTCAGTGGGACCGGCCCTTAAGATCCCCTCCCACCCTTCTAAACTCCGGGCTATACAAGCCCAGCCGCCCCGTCCTCTCAGCATATGACAGTCCTGCCATCCCGGGAATTGACCTCGTAAACCTACACTGCACTCCCCTCAGTACTTTTGTTGATCCGTATTATCTGTGCAGTTTAAACAACGGCAGAAAGAATTACTGATGGTGGTGTCTGACATGTAGCAGTACACCAATATCTGTCAGGCTGCCGCAGGTGAGAGAGACACTGTCAAGATAACTGGGCTATCAAATGGCCCACGTCTCGGGGAAGAAAAAGCCGCAGACTAAAGTTCCCAAGCTGAACTCGGGGCAAAGATCGTATCAGCAGGTGAGAGAGACGTACGTTTATTACAGGCTCACACCGACAACTCCACTGGGAAGATCCTTGCTGATCAGTGGGAGTCGTGAAGCTGCATAACTGGCTTTTAACTTTCAAGCATGTACACAATCGTTTTTTTTTTACCGAGGGAAGAACAAAGGGTGTCATGTAACCCCCTGCCCTACTAGCAGATGGCTGCTTAATGCAAGCAATTAAAATTGCATTGTCTGCAGGCAGAAATATTTGTCCCATAACAACACAGTCATCATTGTAAACGCACAGATTTATGTCGATTGAATTCTGGATGTTTTCAAAAAAGATTCATTAAGTTAAATGTCGGTGTTTTGGGTTCTTGATACCAGATACAAAGATACTTGATACAAAATACCAGATATTCAGGTTGGATTGCAGAGGGGCGGAAATGTGGTTGTAGGTGATTAAACAGAATTTGGTATCTATCGAAGGTAGACAAAAGTGCTTGAGAAACTAAGCGGGTGCAGCAGCATCTATGGAGCGAAGGAAATAGGCAACGTTTCGGGCCGAAACCCTTCTTCAGACTGATGTGGGGTGGGGGGGAGAAGAAAGGAGAAAGGAAGAGGAGGAGCCCGAGGGCTGAGGGAGAGCTGAGAACGGGAGGAGACAGCCAGCGCTACCGGAAATTGGAGAATTCAATGTTCATGCCGCTAGGGTGCAGACTGCCCAAGCGGAATATGAGGTGCTGCTCCTCCAATTTCCGGTGGTGCTCACTCTGGCCACGGAGAAGGCCTATCAGTTGACTTAAGGGCCTGTCCGACTTGGGCGTCATTTACGCGACATCATTTACGCGTCACGACGCACGACCTGTTGCGTGGTGACGTAGGCAGTCACGCGCGGCGCCCCAGGATTCTGGGATGTGCAAAATCTTCGTGCGCCATTTGCGTGTCGCGCAACTGACGCCCAAGTGGGACAGGCCCTTATGTTTGCAGTTCCAACTGTATCCTGATTCCAGGGTGTTGACTAACGACTATATCAACGCGAAAAAAAAGGCACAAAGTGCGCCATTTGCGTGTCTCCGTTGCCACTGAGACGCCCAAGTGAGGGAGTTTTTCCCTTAGGCAATTTGCAGTTCCAACTTTATCCTGACTAACTCTACAGAACGTTTTTCCTTCTATTATTTATTATGTAAAAGAATATGTGTGTTATGATTGTGTTTATAATTTGTTTGGTTGTTTTGTTGTTTGTCTTTTGCACAAAAGTCCGCGAGCATTGCCACTTTCATTTCACTGCACATCTCGTATGTGTATGTGACAAATAAACTTGACTTGACTTGACAGAAGGTAGACAAAAATGCTGGAGAAACTCAGCGGGCGAGGCAGCATCTATGGAGCGAAGGAATGGGTGACGTTTCGGGTCGAGGTTTTCCTGCATCTAGCTTGTCCAGTCCTTTTATAATTTTATATGTTTCTATAAAATGTACCCCTCATCCTTCTAAACTCCAGTGAATACAAGCCTAGTCTTTTCAATCTTTCCTCATAAGACAGTCCCGCCATCCCAGGGATCAATCTCGTGAACCTACGCTGCACTGCCTCAATCACAAGGATGTCCTTCCTCAAATTAGGAGACCCAAACTGTACACAATACTCCAGATGTGGTCTCACCAGAGCCCTATACAACTGCAGAAGAACCTCTCTTGACAGTATTTCAATTAAGTTTTTCATTCTTTAGGTAGTTACTTTCAAACCTAATACAAGATGCTATTTTTATAAATGTTGTTTCTCCACCAAAATATTTATATATATGCGATGTGTTTTATGATAAAATGTGTAGGAAGGAACTGCTGATCCTGGTTTAAACCAAAGATAGATGCAAAAAGGTGGGACAGGCAGCATCTCTCTTAAATCCATCCAGTGGCTTGGCCTCCACTGCCCTCTGTGGCGGGGAATTTCATAAATCCACAACTCTCTGGGTGAAAACGTTTTTTCTCACCTCAGTCTTAGATGACCTCCCATTTTGTCACAGAGATACAATGATAATCTTTGTTTTACATATTGTCTGTGCAAATCTTACCAGACATGAATACATCAGAGAATAGGGGAGAATAAACAGTGCAGAATATAGTTGAGTCCGAAGAAGGGCCCCAAAGCATCACCTATCCATGTTCTCCACAGATGTTGCCTGACCCGCTGAATTACTCCAGCACTCTGTGAAACGTCACCTATCCATGTTCTCCACTGATGCTGCCTGACCCGCTGAGTTACTCCAGCACTCTGTGAAACGTCACCTATCCATGTTCTCCACAGATGCTGCCTGACCCGCTGAGTTACTCCAGCACTCTGTGAAACGTTACCTATCCATGTTCTCCACAGATGCTGCCTGACCCGCTGAGTTACTCCAGCACTCTGTGTCTTCGTTTGTTAGCCTGCACCCGCGATTCCTTGTTTCTGCGGAATATAGTGTTGCACCTACAGGGAAAGTGCAGATGACAAAAAAGTGCAAGGTCTGTAACGGGGTAGATTGGAAGATCGGGAATTCAACACTGGCATACGAGAGGTTCATTCAAGAGTCTAATAACAGATCTGGTGGGTAAACGATTGTATCTTCTGCCAGACGTGACAGGGGGAAGAGAGAATGACGGAGGCGTGAGTGGTCGTTGATTACGTTGGCTGCTTTCTCAAAGCCGAGTGAAGTATAGATGAAGTCGATGGATGGCGGGGGGAAGTGGAGGTGCTGTTTTGTATATTAGAAACGTAGAGGTCGTGGGAGGTCTTTCACTTCGATGAGTCAACATGACCTTGACATTTTTTTTCAACTCGTCTAGGGTCTTGTAGGCTCGTGGATTAGGTCGTCCAAGTGTGGACAGGCCCTTCAGTCTGATAGCAAGTTCTGGCCCATAGTCTCCATCGTTAAGTAAACATTAGGGTGGCAGCAGGAGCGGAGAGAAAGCTGGAGGACTGCGGCGTTTGTAAGATTAGTGGACGACTGGAGAAGAGGAACTCTGCAAGTGAATTTGTAGAAGCGCTTTGTGGGGAATCTGCAGCGGGAACGGGAACACATCACCCCGAGCTATATAACCCAGAAAAGCACTGATTATGTTATTTTGGTAAAATGCCATGGTGTGAGGGCCTGTTTCCGTGCTGAATGTACCCGAATACAAAGATTCCCACATGAGAATCATAAATGCTATAACATGAGTGGTGTCTGGTTGGAACCACAATGACTGTTACTTTATAAGATCACTTTATAACTCCTCTGAGATGGCCCTGGGGGATTCCAATGTTTTGCCCTCCACGATCCAACAGATGGAACGATTAACGTATTCTGCAGCGTATATTTTTGAAGGTAGATTTGAAAAATGCTGGAGAAACTCAGCGGGTGAGGCAGCATCTACGGAGCGAAGGAATGGGCGATGTTTCGGGTCGAGACCCTTCTTCGGAACCAAGATATTTTTAATCTCCCTGTGTATTCGAATTCCATATTATGTGCAGAGGTTTGGCCATTCTGACTGGCAGTAGGGATTAAAACCCTTCAGCCCCCTCACAAAAACGTTCACCTATACTTCAATCTTAAAGTGTTCCATTGTGTTCGCTCCATAGATGCTGCCTCACCCGCTGAGTTTCTCCTGATTTTTTTATGTCCATCTTCCAACAGTTCTTTCTCAAACACAATGTGCTGGAGTAACTCAACGGGTCAGGTAGCATCTCTGGAGAACATGGATAGGTGAACATGGATTTACTTCATCAGAAATCTGAAGAAGGGCCTGAAGAAGGGTCCCAACCCAAAACGTCACCTATCCACGTTCTCCAGTAATGCTGCCTGACCCACTGAGTTACTCCAGCACTTTGTGTCACTCATTGATATGAGCCAGCATCTGCAGTTCCTTCCTGTTAGCCACAACCTTGTTGGCTTTGGGATCGGAAGAGCAGTTGCATTATTTGTTTACCTTGTGTTTCCGTTTTAATTCCCCCTCAAGCCTTGTTCATCACTGAATCTCAGATGTAGATGAGTCCCTTCCGGCAAAGTTATTTTAATTTATTTTTTATTAATCGCCTTAATCAGGCAATGGCTTTCGAGGCACATGTATCTACATTGGTCCTCCACCATGCCTTGATGGAGACCACTCTCGCATCTGAGTTGGTCACGATCGAACCCGGCTCTTTGGCGCTGTGAGGCAGTAGTTTACTTTAGTTTAGAGATACAGCGCGGAAGGGTCTCGACCCAAAACGTCACCCATTCCTTCTACCCAGAGATGCTGCCTGTTCCGCTGAGTTCCTCCAGCATTCTGTGTGCATGTAGTTAAAATGCGAAGAGGGCTTCAGGAGTCAAGATTCTCTCATCTAACTTCTGCGCCAATTTGTATATAACTCAAGATAGACGCAAAATGCTGCTGTCTGAAGAAGGGCCTGTGGAATTCTCTGCCTCTGGAGGCGGGTTCTCTGGATGCTTTCAAGAGAGAGCTAGATAGGGCTCTTAAAAATAGCGGAGTCAGGGGTTATGGGGAGAAGGCAGGAATGGGGTACTGATTGTGGATGATCAGCCATGACACATCTGGAGCGTCCTGGCTCATATGTGAGGATGTTATTTGTAGATTTTAGTTCCGCATTTAATACCATCACCCCCAGCAGAATGGTGGACAAACTGTCTGATCTGGGTGTTAATGCAAACACATGCGGATGGATTAAGGACCGCCCACAGACCGCCCACAGACTGTCAGGATGGGGTCCAAATACTCCCCAGTCCTGACGCTCAGCACAGGAGCGCCACAAGGTTGTGTGCTGAGTCCCATCTTGTATACAATATACACTTATGACTGCACACCAACTCACAGTACAAACAGGATCATCAAGTTTGCGGACGACACGACTGTGGTGGGACTGGTAAACGACAACGACGAGTCTGCCTATAGGGATGAAGTCCAAAAACTGACTGTCTGGTGTACCAAAAACAACCTGGTACTCAACCCATCAAAGACAAAAGAACTGGTCGTCGACTTCAGGAGAAAGAGGAGAGAGGAACCTGCTCCCTTATACATAGAAACATAGAAACATAGAAATTAGGTGCAGGAGTAGGCCATTCGGCCCTTCGAGCCTGCACCGCCATTCAATATGATTATGGCTGATCATCCAACTCAGTATCCCGTACCTGCCTTCTCTCCATACCCTCTGATCCCCTTAGCCACAAGGGCCACATCTATATAGATCAAAGGAGACATGGTGGAGAGAGTCACTGGCTTTAAGTTCCTGGGAATAAACATCTCCCAGGACCTCAAATGGCAAATGAACACCGTCACTCTCGTGAAGAAGTCACATCAGCGGCTGTATTTCCTGAGGTCTCTGCGGAGAGCAAACGTCTCACAGCCGCTGCTGCTGTCCTTCTACCGATGCGCCGTGGAAAGTATCCTCTCCTATGGAATCCTGGTGTGGTTTGCTAGCTGTACTGTGGCTGCAGGGAATTATAAAAACTGCACAGAGCATTACAAACGCTCAACTGCCCTCCTTGGATGAGACCACACGTGGAGTATTGCGTACAGTTTTGGTCTCCAAATCTGAGGAAGGACATTATTGCCATAGAGGGAGTGCAGAAAAGGTTCACCAGACTGATTCCTGGGATGTCAGGACTGTCTTATGAAGAAAGACTGGATAGACTTGGTTTATACTCTCTAGAATTTAGGAGATTGAGAGGGGATCTTATAGAAACTTACAAAATTCTTAAGGGGTTGGACAGGCTAGATGCAGGAAGATTGTTCCCGATGTTGGGGAAGTCCAGGACAAGGGGTCACAGCTTAAGGATAAGGGGGAAATCCTTTAAAACCGAGATGAGAAGAACTTTTTTCACACAGAGAGTGGTGAATCTCTGGAACTCTCTGCCGCAGAGGGTAGTCGAGGCCAGTTCATTGGCTATATTTAAGAGGGAGTTAGATGTGGCCCTTGTGGCTAAGGGGATCAGAGGGTATGGAGAGAAGGCAGGTACGGGATACTGAGTTGGATGATCAGTCATGATCATATTGAATTGCGGTGCAGGCTCGAAGGGCCGAATGACCTACTCCTGCACCTAATTTCTATATTTCTATGTTTCTATGTTTCTATATGCAGGGCCCGATGCTTGCGCTGGGCCACACATATCAAGCAGGACACATCCCACCCTGCCAACCACCTTTTCACTCTGCTACCCTCTGGGAGGCGATTCAGGTCTCTGAAGGCTCGCACCGGTAGACTAAAAAATAGTTTCTACCCATGTGCAATAAAATAACTTAATTCCCCACTGGGGAAGCAAAATGGAATTCCAAGAAATGCCGCCAAATTCTTTTAAATTTATTTTAAATACTTATTTATTATTTTACTAATAAGTGTACATATGTGTCAATGGTTGTCGTGTGTGTATTTTTTTAACCGGAGGAGATGTAGTGGAATTTTGTTGCACAGTGCAGGCTCAAAGGGCCAAATGGCCTATTCCTGCACAATTGTCTATTGTCTATTGCCTATTGACCCGAAACGTCACCCGTTCCTTCTCTCCAGAAATGCTTCGCGTCCCGCTGAGTTACTTCAGCATTCTGTTTCTATATTCAAGGGAAAACCTCTGCTTTTTTGTTTTGTTTTTTCCCAAATGCAAGAAGGATGGCATCACGCTGACTTACCAGCATAACATGTTTGCGAAAAATCCCCACTTTATGCATTTCTACTTTGCAGCTGTAATCGTTTCAAGAAAGTCTGCATTGCTCTGTGTGGTGCCTGCAGGATCACAGCAGTCTCCACAACCTGGTTTTGTACTCAGTTGGATGAACAGTAGTTGCTATTTTTCAGTTGATTTTGCAATAAAACATCGCCTCAGTCTCACCTTTAGTTTTTTTCGGTTTAGTTTAGTTTAGGGAACAGGCCCTTCGGCCCACCGAGTCCATGCCGACCAGCGATCCCCGCTCAGTCACACTGTCCTACACACACTGGGGATAATTTCCATACACCAAGCCAATTAACCTACATACCTGTTGGATAAGCTGATCAGGAAGGCCGGCTCAGTGGTTGGGGCAGAGCAACTAACGGTCCAGCAGGTGGCAGAGGCCAGAACTCTGAAAAAACTAGGCTCAATAATGACCAACCCCACTCACCCACTCCACGCCCTGAAGGTGATCAAGTGCAGCATCTTCAGTCAGAGACTGATTGCACCAATGTGCAAAACGGAGAGACATAGGAAGTCTTGTATACCAGCTGCTATAAGGTTTTATAATGCACAAAAATTTTAACTTATTATGTATTGAAGATATCTGTTGAAATGTGTGGTGTTATGTCTGTCTTGAAGCTGTTGTGGCACTGTAATTTCCTGTAAAGGATTATTAAAGGTTATTCAATTCAATTCAATTCAAGAAGGAACTGTAATAGACAATAGACAATAGGTGCAGGAGTAGGCCATTCGGCCCTTCGAGCCAGCACCGCCATTCAATGTGATCTTGGCAGACGCAGATGCTGGAAAATCTACCTGTACGTCTTTGTAGTGTGGCAGGAAACCATAGATGTCGGAGAAAACCCACGCGGGTCACGGGGAGAATGTACAAACTCAATACAAACAGCACCCGTAGTCGGGATCGAACCTGGGTCTGCGGCGTTGCAAGCGCTGTAAGGCAGCAACTCTACCGCTGCGCCACCCTGGCCATTTTATTTGCTCTTGTGATGCAGGAGCTGGTCTGCATTCCGCTGAACGCCCTCTGTTTAAAATCCTGCATTTCGTCCATTCACGCTGCTTGTTTAATATCTGCCGTGAATCCAAACGCAGCTTTGCCTCTGATGGCATTTGTTCCTGGACCTAGTTTATCTGTGCTTCCCCTTGGCATCCCGTAGACGCAGACGGCGAGGGAACTCATTGGCGGAGTATTGAGGGTGGCAGCGTAGGTTCACCAGGTTAATTCCCGGGATGGCGGGACTGACACATGATGAAAGAATGGGTCGACTGGGCTTGTATTCACTGGAATTTAGAACGATGGGAGAGGATCTTATAGAACCAGACAAAATTCTGCAAAATAGATGCAGGAAAAATGTTCCTCATGTTGGGAGAGTCCAGAACCAGAGGTCAGAATGTTTACCCCAGCTATTTACAATATATATTAATGATCTGGATGAGGGAATTGAAGGCAATATCTCCAAGTTTGCGGATGGCACTAAGCTGGGGGGCAGTGTTAGCTGTGAGGAGGATGCTAGGAGACTGCAAGGTGACTTGGATAGGCTGGGTGAGTGGGCATATGTTTGGCAGATGCAGTATAATGTGGATAAATGTGAGGTTATACATTTTGGTGGCAAAAAAACAGGAAAGCAGACTATTATCTAAATGGTGGCCGATTAAGAAAAGGGGAGATGCAGCGAGACCTGTGTACACCAGTCATTGAAAGTAGGCATGCAGGTGCAGCAGGCAGCGAAGAAAGTGAATGGTATGTTAGCTTTCATAGCAAAAGGATTTGAGTATAGGACCAGGGAGGTTCTACTGCAGTTGTACAAGGTCTTGGTGAGACCACACCTGGAGTATTGCGTACAGTTTTGGTCTCCAAATCTGAGGAAGGACATTATTGCCATAGAGGAAGTGCAGAGAAGGTTCACCAGACTGATTCCTGGGATGTCAGGACTGTCTTATGAAGAAAGACTGGATAGACTTGGTTTATATTCTCTAGAATTTAGGAGATTGAGAGGGGATCTTATAGAAACTTACAAAATTCTTAAGGGGTTGGACAGGCTAGATGCAGGAAGATTGTTCCCGATGTTGGGGAAGTCCGGGACAAGGGGTCACAGCTTAAGGATAAGGGGGAAATCCTTTAAAACCGAGATGAGAAAATCTTTTTTCACACAGAGAGTGGTGAATCTCTGGAACTCTCTGCCACAGAGGGTAGTTGAGGCCAGTTCATTGGCTATATTTAAGAGGGAGTTAGATGTGGCCCTTGTGGCTAAGGGGATCAGGGGGTATGGAGAGAAGGCAGGTATGGGATACTGAGTTGGATGAACAGCCATGATCATATTGAATGGCGGTGCAGGCTCGAAGGGCCGAATGGCCTACTGCTGCACCTATTTTTCTGTTTCCATGTTTCTAACTCCCACGTCTCCTGCATTCGGAGCAAAGTTTGTTGTTGTCTCTGCATCTCCATCGACTCTTTATAATTTAGAATCAAACAGTGAGGAGACAGTGCCCCATCTACACTAGTTCCACCTGCCCCACTCTTGGCCTATAACCCACTGAATCCCACCCTATCCATAGTACCTTCCTCAACTACCTCCTCTGGCAGCTCGTTCCATAAACCAACCATACTTTTGTGTAAAAAAGCTACTTCTTAGATTCCTATTAAATCTTTCCCACCTCACCTTAAACATAGAAACATAGAACATAGAAAATAGGTGCCGGAGTAGGCCATTCGGCCCTTCGAGCCTGCACCACCATTCGATATGATCATCCAACTCAGTATCCTGTACCTGCCTTCTCTCCATACCCCCTGATCCATTTAGCCACAAGGGCCACATCTAACTCCCTCTTAAATATAGCCAACGAACTGGCCTCAACTACCTTCTGTGTTAGTGAATTACACAGATTCACCACTCTCTGCGTAAAAAATGATTTTCTCAACTCGGTCTTAAAAGACTTAAACTGTGACCCCTAGTTCTGGACTTCCCCAACATCGGGAACAATCTTCCTGCATCTAGCCTGTCCAACCCCTTAAGAATTTTGTAAGTTTCTATAAGTAAGTTTCTATAAGATCGCCCCTCAATCTTCCAAATTCTAGCGAGTACACCAAGCGAGAACCTACGTCCTCTCCTTTTACTAACTCTGGGCAAAAGACACTGTGCCTTTACCCAATCTCTTCCTCTCGTTTTGTGCACCATTCCATGAGATCACCCCTCATCCTCCCGCGCTGCAAGCAAGAAAGTCCTAGTCTGCACAACTTTTGCCTGCAGCTCTGGCCCTCAAGTCCTGGCAACATCCTCGTCAATCACCTCGGCACCTTTTACAGCCGGACAGCATCTTCCCCACAACATGGTGGCCCAAAACTGAGCATGGTACTCCAAACGTGGCCTCACCAACGTCTTATACAACTGCAACATGAATCTGATGTAGTTCAGATAAGACTTTAGCACGGTGCACAAAAATGCTGGAGAAACTCAGGGGGTGCAGCAGCATCTATGGAGCGAAGGAAATAGGCAACGTTTTGACCCGAAACCCGGAAGGAAATAGGTAACGTTTCGGGCCGAAACCCGGAAGGGTTTCGACCCGAAACGTTGCCTATTTCCTTCGCTCCATAGATGCTGCTGCACCCGCTGAGTTTCTCCAGCATTTTTGTGTACCTTCGATTTCCCAGCATCTGCAGTTCTCTCTTAAAGACTTTAGCATGGCTTGTTCAGAGGATAACAGCTGAATGTTTGTTTGAAAGTGTGTTTAACACTTCTCTTTTGCTTTTAACCTCCACCTCGCTTTTTTTTTTTAATTTTTAAAAAAAAAATTTATTATCAGTACAGTAAATTACATTAATACATCACATATATCTTATTACATTATGTTGTACCACTTCATTTTTTGAGCTTTAAAAAAGATGGAAGTAAAAGAAGTAAGGAGAGTGAGCAAGAATCGTGAAGGTGCAGGAAAGTGTTGGGAGAAGAGAACCCCTTAGGGAAGGAATTAGAGAAGGAAGTAAAGAAAGGAAATAAGACCCTAGAAAGAAAAGAAAAAAAAAAGAAGAAAGGAAAATCAATCGCTCTATTGTAACACAAAACTCCACAAAAAAAGATCTACCAACCGTGTTTTTCTTAAAAATTTATTTTATACCCCCCGTTACCAGATCCTGGTACCCTTTATGTTTTAACTTACTATTGCATCTTATGCTTGTAATAGTTCCATAAATGCAGACCACGTCTTTTGGAAGTGATCTGCTTTGCCTGCTAGGAGGAGTCTCATCTCTTCCAAGTGTAATGTTTCGAACATGTTTGAAATCCACATTTTTATTGTTGGTATTGGAGCATTTTTCCAAAATTTGAGCATAAGCTTTTTTCCCATTATTAGCCCGTAATTAAGTAAGTTCTTTTGAAACATATTTAATTCGGGGTTACCTTCCGATATTCCAAAAATGATCCATTCTGCTTTTGGTTGCAGTTTTGTTTTAAATTAAGATTTGAGTATAGGAGCAGGGAGGTTCTACTGCAGTTGTACAGGGTCTTGGTGAGACCACACCTGGAGTATTGCGTACAGTTTTGGTCTCCAAATCTGAGGAAGGACATTATTGCCATAGAGGGAATGCAGAGAAGGTTCACCAGACTGATTCCTGGGATATCAGGACTGTCTTATGAAGAAAGACTGGATAGACTTGGTTATACTCTCTAGAATTTAGGAGATTGAGAGGGGATCTTATAGAAACTTACAAAATTCTTAAGGGGTTGGACAGGCTAGATGCAGGAAGATTGTTCCCGATGTTGGGGAAGTCCAGGACAAGGGGTCACAACTTAAGGATAAGGGGGAAATCCTTTAAAACCGAGATGAGAATAACTTTTTTCACACAGAGAGTGGTGAATCTCTGGAACTCTCTGCCACAGAGGGTAGTCAAGGCCAGTTCATTGGCTATATTTAAGAGGGAGTTAGATGTGGCCCTTGTGGCTAAGGGGATCAGAGGGTATGGAGAGAAGGCAGGTATGGGATACTGAGTTGGATGATCAGCCATGATCATAATGAATGGCGGTGCAGGCTTGAAGGGCCGAATGGCCTACTCCTGCACCTAATTTCTATGTTTCTAAATAATTTTGTGGAGATTTCAAATATTTCGTTCCAGAATTTTTGAATTTTACAGAAAACAAAAGAGTGCGCTATGTTAGCTTCTTGTGACTGACATTTGTCACAAATGGGTGAGACATTGGGGAAAAGTTTATTTATTTTAGTTTTTGAATAATATAGTCTATGTAATGTTTTATATTGGATTAGAGTATGTCGTATGTTGATCGAGCATTTATGCACATATGGTAAGTGTTTATCCCAGCTCTCTTTTGAAATGTTTATAGCTAGTTCTTGTTCCCAGTCTCTTCTAATATTATCGGTTGTAGGTATTTCTATATTCAAAATAATATTATATAAGTATGATATTAGATTTGCTGATTCAGCCTTTATCTTCATGGTTTCATCCAGTAAGTCTGGAGGCATCTCCACCTCGCTTTTGATGTTCTCCCCGTCTTTTCAACTTTATTTTGATCAATAAGCTTTTTTTCTGGTAATCTGGAACAAATACCAATATTGCAATTCACCCTTGGCTGTTTTGTTTTAAAAATCAATATCTGGTATTTACAAAGTTTCACAAAGAAAAGGATGGAAGGTGCCGTGATACTTCAGGCTGCTTTGCACAAATATTTTGTGATCTCAGATTCAGATTCAATTTTAATTGTCATTGTCAGTGTACAGTACAGAGACAACGAAATGCATTTAGCATCTCCCTTGAAGTGCGACATAGCAAACGATTTGAATAAATAATAATAAGTCTCCGGGGGGGGGGTGGTGATTGGCAGTCACCGAGGTACGTTGTTGAGTAGAGTGACAGCCGCCGGAAAGAAGCTGTTCCTCGACCTGCTGGTTCGGCAACGGAGAGACCTGTAGCGCCTCCCGGATGGTAGGAGGGTAAACAGTCCATGGTTGGGGTGAGAGCAGTCCTTGGCGATGCTGAGCGCCCTCCGCAGACAGCGCTTGCTTTGGACAGACTCAATGGAGGGGAGCGAGGAACCGGTGATGCGTTGGGCAATTTTCACCACCCTCTGCAATGCCTTCCGGTCGGAGACAGAGCAGTTGCCATACCATACTGTGATGCAGTTGGTAAGGATGCTCTCGATGGTGCAGCGGTAGAAGTTCACCAGGATCTGAGGAGACAGATGGACCTTCTTCAGTCTATCTAAGAATAGACAATAGACAATAGGTGCAGGAGTAGGCCATTTGGCCCTTCTTGCCTTCACCGCCATTCAATGTGATCATGGCTGATCACCCCCAATCAGTACCCCGTTCCTGCCTTCTCCCCATATCCCCCTAAATTGCATGACTGACCTGGCCAGTGAATTTCACTACACCAATTGGTGTATGTGACAATATATGAACTTACTTATCCCTTGACTCCGCTGTCTTTAAGAGCTCTGTCTAACTCTCCCTTGAAAGTATACTCTGTATACTCTGTATTCGGCTCGAAGGGCCGAATGGCCTACTCCTGCACCTATTTTCTAAGTATCCAGAGAACCGGCCTCACAGACTCACAACTCTCTGTGTGAAAAACTTTTTCCTCATCTCCATTCTAAATGGCTTACCCCTTATTCTTAAACTGTGGCCCCCTGGTTCTGGACTCCCCCAACATCGGGAACATGTTTCCTGCCTCATAGCTGTGTCCAAACCTGTAATAATCTTATTTGTTTCAATAAGTTACCCTCTCATCCTTCTAAATACCAGAGTGTACAAGTCCAGCCGCTCCATTCTCTCAGCATTTGACAGTCCCGCCACCCCGGGAATTAACCTGGTGAACCTAATCAATCAATCAATCAATCAATCAATCAATCAATCAATCAATCAATCAATCAATCAATCAATCAATCAATCAATCAATCAATCAATCAAAGACTTTATTGTCATTCAAAAATACACCAACAAATGCAAGTCTGAATGAAATTTCGTTGCATCTGGCTCACCGTGCAACATTAAATAACAAAAGGATAAAATAGATAAAAAGGTCAAATAGATAATAGTGGCGGCACGTTACGTGGAATTCCAGAGTCTGATGGCTCGGGGGAAGAAGCTGTTACAGAACCTGGCCGTTCTGCTCCTTATACTGCGATACCTTTTGCCCGAGGGCAGCAGAGTGAACAGGTGGAGATGTGTGGGGTCTTTTATAATGCTGTTGGCCTTGGACAAGCAACGTTTGCACGCAATGTCCCGGATTGAAGGAAGAGAAGTCCCGATAATCTGCACTCCCTCAATAGCAAGGATGTCCTTCCTCAAATTTGGAGGCCAAAACTGCACACAATACTCCAGGTGTGGTCTCACTCATGCCCAGTACAACTGCAGAAGAACCACTTTGCTCCTATAATTGAATTAGATTTGAAAGACTCAGCCTGGAAACAGTCCCTTCAGTTCATGCCGACCATCGATTGTGGGCTGAAGGAGGGTCTCGACCTGAAACATCAGCTATTCCTTCTCTCCAGAGATGCTGCCTGACCCGCTGAGTTACTCTAGCTGTTTGTGCTTATTTCCGACCATCGATTACCCATTCACCCTAGTCTGAGGGTCACCAATGAGGTAGATAGTTGTTCAGCACCGCCCTCTTGGTTATGGGTAGGATGAATCAGTTGCCTGATTAACAGCTGGGAAGAAACTGGTCCCTGAATCTGGAGGTGTGCGTTTTCACGCTTGTGTACCTTTTGCCTGATGGGAGAGGGGAGAGGAGGGAGTGGCCAGGGTGCGACTGGTCCTTGATTACGCTGCTGGCCTTGCACAATAGTCGCCGTGTTCGGCACGCTGGAAGTTAATCATGAGGCATCCATTTTCAGCGGGCCAATTCACCTACAAACCCGCACATCTTTGAGATGTAGAAGTGAACCTGAGCAACTGGAAGAAACACAAGCCTAATGGGCCTGTTCCACTTCTGCTATAGGCGACTGCCAGCGGCTGCCATAGCCGTAGTACAAAACCGGCAACTGGACCCCCCCCTTTGACAAAAAATTTGAAAGAGAATCATTAACTTTAACAAAAAAAAAAACAAAGTCAGCGCCCGGTGACAGCCTATGTCATCCTGACATCAACCTACGACAGCACTTACATCAGGAGAACACGGATGAACATGGAGGGGAGGCTGGGCTGGACTATGGTGCCATCCTCACCTTGATGCCATTTATGTCATGTTGTGTCGTGGACTTTCTGTGGTTGTGCTTTTTTTAAATTCAATTTCAATTTTATTTGTAATATGTTTTATTATTTATTTATTATTATTTTTTTTTTATGATTATTTTTTTTATGATACTGCCTGTAAGGGAAATTCATTTCGTTGTCTCAAATTGAGACAATGACAATAAATTTGAATGCAATACAATACAATACAAGAAGTCAAGCTACGCCAACTGTCGCCAAAGATTTTCTCAACATGTTGAAAATCCAGAGGCGGCCAGAAAGATGCTACGACTCTTTGGGCGACTGAGGAGACGATGCACGACCGTACGGGCGACACCCTAGTCGCCTGTAGTCGCCTAAAAAATAGCCTAAGTGGGACAGGCCGATAAGTCAGGAGCGAGCCCGTGTCTCTGGCACTCTGCGGCAGCATCTCTTGCCAGCTGCGTCACTGCATTGCGCTATCAACAGACGCCTCCACCCACCCACCCACCTTACTACATGCAATCCTTTCAGTACATTTACCTTTACCTTGTCCTTCTTCTTGTGCTTATAACATCATAGAATAGCACAGTGCAGAGGCAGCAGGTCCCTGTAAACCTTGCGTAATGCACACCATGCGCGCATCACGTGTATGACGCGCAAATGGCGCCCAAGTGGGACAGGCCCTTAAAGATGAATAGCTCTGGGAACCCCGGTTGACAAAGGACATCGAAAGTTTGATGAGGACAGAGAAGGAAGGCTTCGGTGGAGCAGCCGGTGGAGCTACTGACTTACAGCACCAGAGACCCGGGCTCGATCCTTACCTCGGGTGCTGCCCGTGTGGAGTTTGCACGCTCTCCCTGGTGACAGACGAGGTTTGCGAGAATAATCCCAGGAATGAGTGGGTTAACGTACGATGAGCGTTTGTCGGCGCTGGGCCTGTACTCGCTGGAGTTTGGAAAGGTGAGGGGGGGACCTCATTGAAACTTACCGAATAGTGAACGGCCTGCTGGATAGAGTGGATGTGGAGAGGATGTTTCCACTCGTGGGAGAGTCCAGGACCAGAGGTCACAGTCTCAGAATTAAAGGACTTTCCTTTAGGAAGGAGATGAGATGGAATTTCTTAAGTCAGAGGGTGGTGAATCTGTGGAATTCACTGCCACAGATGGTTGTGGAGGCCACGGCAGAGATAGATTCTTGATTAGTACGTGTGTCAGCAGTTATGGGGAAAAGGCAGGAGAATGATTTCATAGCAAAAGGATTTGAGTATAGGAGCAGGGAGGTTCTACTGCAGTTGTACAGGGTCTTGGTGAGACCACACCTGGAGTATTGTGTACAGTTTTGGTCTACAAATCTGAGGAAGGACATTATTGCCATAGAGGGAGTGCAGAAAAGGTTCACCAGACTGATTCCTGGGATGTCAGGACTGTCTTATGAAGAAAGACTGGATAGACTTGGTTTATACTCTCTAGAATTTAGGAGATTGAGAGGGGATCATATAGAAACTTACAAAATTCTTAAGGGGTTGGACAGGCTAGATGCAGGAAGATTGCTTCCGATGTTGGGGAAGTCCAGGACAAGGGGTCACAGCTTAAGGATAAGGGGGAAATCCTTTAAAACCGAGATGAGAAGAACTTTTTTCACACAGAGAGTGGTGAATCTCTGGAACTCTCTGCTGCAGAGGGTAGTCGAGGCCAGTTCATTGGCTATATTTAAGAGGGAGTTAGATGTGGCCCTCGTGGCTAAGGGGATCAGAGGGTATGGAGAGAAGGCAGGTACGGGATACTGAGTTGGATGACCAGCCATGATCATATTGAATGGCGGTGCAGGCTCGAAGGGCCGAATGGCCTACTCCTGCACCTAATTTCTATGTTTCTATGTTTCTATGAGGTGAGTAGGGAGAGATAGATCAGCCATGATTGAATGGCGGAGTAGACTTGGTGGGCCGGGTGGCCTAATCTGATCCTATCACTTATGATCTTATGATCTTATGAACTTATGAAAATGTCACCCATCCATGTTCTCCCAGAGATGCTGCCTGACCTGCTGAGTTACTCCAGCACTTTGTGACATTTTGTGTATTAACCAGCATCTGCAGCTCCTTGTCTCTGGATAAAACGTGGGATCAGCTGACTGCTGATCCTAGATCCCCACAACCTTTTATTTTCCCTAGATAGACACAAAAAGCCGGAGTAACTCAGCGGGTCAGGCAGCATCTCTAGAGAAAAGGAATGGGTGACGTTTCGGGTCAAGACCCTTCTTCCCCCTTCCTCCTTCTCTCCAAAGATTCTGCCTGTGGCAGTCACGGTGGTGCAGCGGTAGAGTTACTGCCTTACAGCGAATGCAGCGCCAGACACTACGGGTGCTGTCTGTATGGAGTCTGTACCTTCTCCGCGTGACCTGCGTGGGTTTTCTCCGAGATCTTCGGTTTCCTCCCTCACTCCAAAGACGTGCAGGTTTGTGGGTTAATTGGCTTGGTAATGAAAATTTGTCCCTAGTGGGTGTAGGATGGTGGTAATGTGCGGGGATCGCTGGTCGGCGTGGACCCGGTGGGCCGAAGGGCCTGTTTCCACGCTGTATCTCCAAACTTTAAACTATCCCGCTGAGTTACAACGGCTACTTGTGTCTATTTTCGGTTTAAACCAGCATCTGCAGTTCCTTCCCCCACGTCCACTTCTCTTTCCCTTCCTCAGTTTCAGCGGTGTTGAACTAAGGGGGACCTTGGTCTCCTGCCAACGTTACCTAGTGGTGAACACAAAATTGACCCAACTTTGCTTTGCTGGCAGTTTTAAGCAAGTGATTACAAGGCCAAGTTGGTTATCTCACTAATGTGTAGGAACAGGCTTCGATTAGTGTTGTCACATGCAGTGGCTTTCGAAATGCTAATTAATTCATCGCTGAAAATGCATGGCAGCAGCGCCAATTCTGCCTGTTAAACACTCAATCCGTCTTGCGCTGTAAGTGGCAGGTGTTGTCATTTATTTTTTTTCCTCTCAGCTGGTAGCTTCAGTTTACTGAAGTTTGCACTAATCTTAAATGGAAGATTTTGCAGTCAGCAAATTGCAGTATGTATAATATTATAACGTGGCATTTTGAAAAACGGCTGTCTTGCTTGGAAGATAGACACAAAAAGCTGGGGTAACTCTGCGGGTCAGACAGCGTAGACATGTTACCGATGTTGGGGGGGAGTCCAGAACCAGGGGCCACGATTTAAGAATAAGGGGTAAGCCATTTGGAACGGAGATGAGGAAACACTTTTTCACACGGAGAGTTGTGAGTGTGGAATTCTCTGCCTCAGAGGGCGGTGGAGGCCGGTTCCCTGGATACTTTCAAGAGAGAGCTAGATAGGGCTCTTAAAGATAGCGGAGTCAGGGGTTATGGGGAGAAGGCAGGAACGGGGTACTGATTGGGGATGATCAGCCACGATCACATTGAATGGCGGTGCTGGCTCGAAGTGCCGAATGGCCTCCTCCTGCACCTATTGTCTATTGTCTATAGACACACAATGCTGGAGTAACTCTGGACAAAAGGAATAGGTGACGTTTTGGGCCGAGACCCTTCTTCAGACCGAGAGAAGCTTCCCTGAGCTAACAGTGTAACAATCAAAAATGAAATTCACTGTGATGTACTTGAAATATTTCCAACTTTTTAAAACTTCCAAACCTGGCTAAAGTGCTTTGCATCACAAAACTTTCAATTTAAATGTAAATGCCTTGATGTTTTGGGTGAAATTTGTTAAAATTGCCCACAAAAAAGCAATGGCAAATTTCAAGCTCTGTCGGATAATTTAGTTGGTGCTTGACAACCTGACCTTGTGTTCGTCTGAATTCTCAGATGTGAAGAAGTTAGCTTTCAGATACTGTAGACAATAGACAATAGGTGCAGGAGTAGGCCATTTGGCACTACGAGCCAGCACTGCCATTCAATGTGACCATGGCTGATCATCCACAATCAGTACCCCGTTCCTGCCTTCTCCCCATATCCCCTGACTCCCCGCTATCTTTAAGAGTCCTATCTAGCTCTCTCTTGAAAGCATCCAGAGAACCGGCCTCCACCGCCCTCTGAGGCAGAGAATTCCACAGACAACGACCCAACTGCAGATACTGGTTAACACGGAAGGTAGACACAAAATGTTGGAGTAACTCAGCGGGGCAGGCAGCATCTGTGGAGAGAAGTAGTGGGTGACGTTTTGGATCGAGACCCTTCTTTAGATCATACTGTAACCATAATCATTTGAGATTGACTTTAATTTTTTTTTAAACATAGAAACATAGAAACATAGAAATTAGGTGCAGGAGTAGGCCATTCGGCCCTTCGAGCCTGCACCGCCATTCAATGTGATCATGGCTGATCATAGGGGGAGTCTTCAGGATAGAGATTACCAGAACCAGTGCCATTTATTTTTAGACTAAAAGGTTTTAGTACCAACGTTGTGTAAGAAGGAACTGCAAATGCTGGTTTAAACCGAAGAGAGACACAAAAAGCAGGAGTAGGCCAATCAGCCCCTTGAGCCTGTCACATCACTCAGTAAGATTATGGTTGATTTATACACTTAACACTGGGTCCGCGCCGACCAGCGATCCCCGCACACTAACACCATCCTACACCCACTAGGGACAATTTACAATTACACCAAAGCCAATTAACCTCCAAACCTGTTTGCCTTTGGAGTGTGGGAGGAAACCGAAGATCCCGGAGAAAACCCACACGGGTCACAGGGAGAAGGTACAAACTCTGTACAGACAGCGCCCGTAGTCGGGATCGAACCCCAGTCCCCGTCGCTGTAAGGCAGCAACTCTACCACTGCGCCTGTTTACTGTTGGCTGAGGGGAAGGTGACAACGAGGCATGCAGACAGTACAGTTAGTCAGGGGGCAGTGAAACTAGTTGGACAAAGCCACAGTCAGTTACCTGGGAGAGTCCAAAGAAGGTTTTTGAAGAAAAAACTTGGGGAAATTCAAAAAGACAAATAAGTAAATAGTAGACAGCCACAAAATGCTGGAGTAACTCAGCGAGACTGGCAGCGGGTGACGTTTCAGTACTAATGAATCAGAAGATTGCATGTGGGGTGGTCACGGTGGCGCAGCGGTAGAGTTGCTGCCTTACAGTGAATGCAGCGCCAGGGACCAGGGTTCAAACTCGACTACGGGCGCTGACTGTACGGCGTTTGTACGCTCTCCCCGTGATCTGCGTGAGTTTTCTCCGAGATCTTCGGTTTCCTCCCACACTCCAAAGACATAGAGGTTTGTAGGTTCATTGGCTTGGTAAATGTAAAAATTGTCCCTAGTGGGTGTAGGATAGGGTTAATGTGCGGGGATCGTTGGTCGGCACGGACCCGGTGGGCCGAAGGGCCTGTTTCCGTGCTGTATCTCTAAACTAAACGTTTAAACTGAAAGCCCTGTCCCACTGTACGAGCTCATTCAAGAGTTCTCCCGAGTTTGCCCTGATTCGAACTCGGAGATTTACGGTAATGGCCGCTCGTAGGTACTCGGGGCTCGCGTAGACATTTTTCAACATGTTGAAAAATCTTCACGAGTCTTCCCGAGCTTACCGCGTTTCCAGAGTACCTGCCGTTAGCGTTACGAGCCGCTAAGAGACGTCCCCGAGTTCCGACGTACCCGCTACGTTCATTCTCCATGCTTACCACGAGTTTGATTTTTTTTTTAACTCGGGAGAGCTCTTGGAATGAACTCGTACAGTGGGACAGGGCTTTAAGTCGTCAACCATGAAAGATCGAAAACTGGAATAGATCATATATTGGACACTTAAAGGTTGATTAAATTTCAAATGACATATTATTGAAATTTAGCATTTAATTGTCAATTGTGTGGTGGAATTGCAGTTACTGTGTTAGTGAAGCTTGCCCTTACCTGATTACCCCCAAGTTATTAATTCTGTGGCTTAATTACTGTGAACTATTAAGCTGCTAAACCAACTGTTTCACAGTAACGCATTAAACGTTATTCTTGCGCGGAAAGTTATGGCCTTTATCCTGTATCTGTACACCATCGACAGCTTGATACTAGTCATGTATAGTCTTTCCGCTGACTGGATAGCACACAACATTGAAGCTTTTCACTGTACCTCAGTTCACGTGATAATATACTAAACTAAACCAAACTAAACTAAATGAATCCACAGCCACGATATAGCTCTTAGGGCTAACGGAAGCAGGGGATATGGGGAGAAAGCAGGAACAGGGTACTAATTTTGGATGATCAGCCAAGATCATATTGAATGGCGGTGCCGAATGGCCTACTCCTGCACCTATTTTCTATGTTTCTATTTTTCTAACCAGTAACTAAGGAAATAGGGTGAAGAAGGGTTTTGGCCCGAAACGTTGCCTATTTCCTTCGCTCCATAGATGCTGCGTTTCTCCAGCACTTTAGTCTAAAGGGCTTGCCCCACGAGCATACGACCTGCATGCGGCAAGCGCGACCAAACCGGAAGCGGGGGCCGCGCAGAGGTCGAGTGAGTGACGTGAAGTTCGAGCGAAGTCCGCGGGAAGTTCGCACGTGACGTACGGCGTCAAGACGCTGCGTACTGCGTCGAGACGCTGCGCACGCCCGTTGAGGCGGTGCGTACGGTGTCGAGGCAGCTGCGGGCCGGCAGGCCGTTGCTGCGCCGAATTTTTGAACACGGTCAGTTTTTCGGAGCCCCGCGCGATGTCGGGACCAGCTCCACACAACGGCCATACGGCTCCGCGAGGCCGTACGGCTCAAGCGACCACGTTAGGTCGCGCTTGCCGCATAGAGTCGCGTGCTCGTGGGACAGGCCCTTAACTAAGAAAATAGGAAAAGTATCTACGTAGCTCTTTCAGTAGCTCAGGACACAGAGATGTTTTTTTTTTCCTGGAAGAATATTGAAGTGGAAGTCGCTTGTTCATCCACTGCACCACCCCCTCCCCTTCAAGTTTAAATCACCTCCAGTCTCTATGTGTAGATCGGCAAGCACAAGTAATTGGGCACTTGCTTCCTGCCGTTCTATGGCATGGCGGGTGGTGTGGCCAGAGTGCCCCAGCGCTGTACCCAGCCCTCTGCTGAGAGCTCATTCTCTATTGAATTACCCTTTAAATGCGCCTATTTTTCTCTGTAAGCCTTTTATAGTTGGGGAAAAAACGAATTCCATAATTCAATTTGCCCGCTGCACAGGAAGAATTGCTCCCCCGCTGGCTCCATTTGCAGTACAGGTGTAGACAGCATGGTGGTCCCCCACCTATTCTCTCGTTTCTTTCCATGTGCACTGACAAGTATCTGTATTAGCACAAGGTTTCCAGCTGCTTATGAAAAGCAAACTGATGGGGCTCTGTCAATAGCTGCGTATCATTGCCAAATATGTCGACGTTTACTGGAGTCCCATACATTCGACTTAAATAGAAACTTTTTCTTTTGTGTACAACTAGTCTACACTTTGGCTTTGTAGTATGAAAGCACATACAAATGTGTGAATGAAAACCACATCTTGGTGTTTCAAATGAGCTATTCTTCCCAAAGAGGGTCCCACTATTCTCCGGTACAACACTTATACTCTTTTAAATCACTTTTCTACCTAAAAATCAGGCACCTTTTCTCAGTGTTATAATTATATTTTTTTCCCCTTTGCTTAGTTTAGTTTAGTGATACAGCGCGGAAACAGGCCCTTCGGCCCACCGAGTCCATGCCGACCAGCGATCCCCGCACACTAACGCCATCCTACACACACTAGGGACAATTTTACACTTACACCAAGCCAATGAACCTACAAGCATGGACGTCTTTGGAGTGTGGGAGGAAACCGAAGATCTCGGAGAAAACCCACACTCCGGGGAGAACGTAAACACTCCGTACAGACAGCACACTTAGCCGGGATCGAATCCAGGCCTCTGGCGCTGCAAGCAATGTAAATCAGCACCTCTACCACTACCACCATGCTCCACTAGTTATACTTCAGTTTGACCTGATTGTGTAGTATTATCGGATTGTACAACATGCAAAAACAAACCTTTTCTCAAGGTGATCAGCCATGATCTTATTGAATGACGGTGCTGGCTCGAAGGGCCGAATGGCCTACTCCTGCACCTATTGTCTATTGTCTATAACAAAGTAATCTAAAGAAGGGTCCCGACCCAAAATGTCACCTGTTCATATTTCCCAGTTATGCTGCCTGACCCGCTGAGTTACTCCGGTACTTTGTGGAAACCAGCATCTGCAGTTCCTTGTTTCTACAAAGCTTTTCACTGTACCTTATACCTGTAACCTAAAAACCTTGTTTGTAAACTCCTAAATAAACTGCTGCTTGGTTAGACACAAGAGCCGAGAGTGTTTAGTTTAGTCTAGTTTAGTTTATCGTTGTCATGTGTATCGAGTTGCAGTGAAATGTTTTTGGTTGCGAGCTATCCAGTCATCGAAAAGACTGTCTCAAACGTAGAAACATAGAAATTAGGTGCAGGAAGAGAGGCCTTTCGGCCCTTCGAGCCAGCACCGCCATTCATTGTGATCATGGCTGATCGACCTCAATCAATAACCTGTGCCTGCCTTCTCCCCAGAAGGCTCCCGATCCGAAACGTCAGCCATTCCTTCTCTCCAGAGATGCTGCCTGTCCCACTGAGTTACTCCAGCTTTTTGTGTCTATCTTCAGCAAAAAGACTTACACATGCTTACAATCAAGCCGCCCACAGTAGAGGATTCAGCTAGTGCAAGATGAAGTCCAGTAACGTTCAATTAAAGATAGTGCGTGGGTCTCCAATGAGGTGGATGGTAGGTCTGGACCGCACTGTAGTTGGTGCTAGGATGGTTCAGGTGCCTGGTAACAGCTGAACCATCCTATCCTCAGCTAGAGTTGGTGTTTAATTGTAATATGTACTGCTATCACCAATTCTTCTTCTTCTAGCGAATGAAACATAAATAAACCAAAGGAATAGTTAGATCTCAAGCCGGGTGGGTGTTGAGCAGCCAAGTTGTTGTCTCTGTTGACGTCAATGTCTGCCAGGCCCTGACACAGCTCCATGTGGTGGGTGGTAGAGCGGGCACCCAGAGATGACATGTTGTCTGTCTGTTGTTCTGCTCCGCATTCACAGGCTGGGCTCTGGCGGAGGGAGCCCCCATCTCCACACGCTGGCGTTGAAACGCCCAACTCCAGTACCAAGTCTGTTGAGCTTCACCCATCCACGCTCCTCTGGGTAGGTCAGACCCTGGACAGCTTCTATCTGGTGAAGAGGTGAAGCTGTGTAATGGAGATGAGGTTGCCTTCCACTCCTGTGACCACTTGGTGGCTGTCCAGTGTGCTTTTTGTCTCAGTTGGCTGGATGGATGCTAGGAGTTGTTTTCCATGTGGAGCAAAGGGGTGACGGGACTTCAGTCGGGGTGGCCTCTGCTCTCTGCTGATAACTTGATGGAGGAGGTGATCTGGGCCCATGGCACGATGAGATAGTGCCAGAGTTGCTGCTTGCCTTCGGATCCCTGCAGGCGGAATGCCTGCAAGTATAGGGAGCTGCTCGACTGGAGTAGGTTGAAGCCACCCAGTGATGGTTCACAAGGTGCTGTTCAGGCTCGTGTCAGCACTGTTATATTGTCATAACGAATGTTAGCTACGAGTACTGTGTCTATAGACCTGTTATGCTGCTGCAAGTTAGAATTTCATTGTTCCATCTCGGTACAATGACAATTAAACACTCTTGACTCTTGTCTCTCTAGCAGTAGTGACTCTAACTGAGCAGTAGTCCTGGGATGTCAGGACTTTCATATGAAGAAAGACTGGATAGACTCGGCTTGTACTCGCTAGAATTTAGAAGATTGAGGGGAGATCTTATAGAAACTTACAAAATTCTTAAGGGGTTGGACAGGCTAGATGCAGGAAGATTGTTCCCGATGTTGGGGAAGTCCAGAACAAGGGGTCGCAGTTTAAGGATAAGGGGGGAAATCTTTTAGGACCGAGATGAGAAAAACATTTTTCACACAGAGAGTGGTGAATCTCTGGAATTCTCTGCCACAGAAGGTAGTTGAGGCCACAGTTCATTGGCTATATTTAAGAGGGAGTGAGATGTGGCCCTTGTGGCTAAAGGGATCAGGGGGTATGGAGAGAAGGCAGGTACGGGATACTGAGTTGGATGATCAGCCATGATCGTATTGAATGGCGGTGCAGGCTTGAAGGGCCGAATGGCCTACTCCTGCACCTATTCTCTATGTTTCTGTTTCACATATTAATGCTTGGAACATGTGTATGTGTGTTCTGAATACTGTTCTGTTTGAAAGACTGGGGTTTTTTAAGCATCCCAAAAAGAAACCTTCTCTTTGAAGTGGGAGAATTTGAAAATTATCCCACTTCCTTTCCTGTTTTAAAATAGTGAGGAATTTGCAGCTGTTGCCAATCTTGGGGAGAATAAGGGTTAGAAATGTTTCCACCCTAGGAGGTGGCACGGCGCTCAAAGCCTTGGCCGTCGACTAAGAGCCAGAATTTCCCCACCACAAACCATTGCGTGCGTCACGGCAATAGACAGTAGACAATAGGTGCAGGAGTAGGCCATTCGGCCCTTCGTGCCAGCACCGCCATTCAATGTGATCATGGCTGATCATCCCCAATCAGTACCCCGTTTCTGCCTTCTCTCCATATCCCCTGACTCCGCTACTTTTAAGAGCCCTATCTAGCTCTCTCTTGAAAGCATCCAGAGAACCCGCCTCCACCGCCCTCTGAGGCAGAGAATTACACAGACTCGCCACTCTCGGTGAGAAAAAGTGTTTCCTCGTCTCCGTTCCAAATGGCTTACTCCTTATTCTTAAACTGTGTGACCCCTGGTTCTGGACTGTAGAACGTGAAAATTCCTAATGGGACTGCCTTTTGAAACATATAGCGACACAGAGCAGTGAGCGAAGGGTTTGCGGATTTAGTGTGACCTGAAGCAGATGCTTCCTGTACTGGGAGATTCCAGAACCAGTGGGCCCAGCTCCAGAATGAATGAACCTACCTCCAGAATGGAAATAAGAAGGAATTTCTTTAGCCAGAGGGTGGTGAGTCTGTGATTTTCATTGCCACAGATGGTGGTGGAGGCCAAGTCATTGGGTGGTATTTTTAATGTTCAAGAAGGAACTGCAGATGGTGGAAAAATCGAAGGTGGACAAAGATGCTGGAGGGACTCAGCAGGTGAGGCAGCATCTATGGAGAGAAGGAAATAGGCAACGTTTCGGGACGAAAAATCGAAGGTAGACAAAAGTGCTGGAGAAACTCAGCGGGTGCGGCAGCATCTATGGAACGAAGGAAATAGGCAACGTTTCGGGATGAAACGTTGCCTATTTCCTTCGCTCCGTAGATGCTGCCGCACCCGCTGAGTTTCTCCAGCACTTTTGTCAACCGGGGTTATTTTTAACGCAGAGATTAAGAGACTCTTGATTAGTATGGGTGTCAAAGGTTATGGGGTGAAGGAAGGGAACAGAGTTGGGGGAAAAATATTTAAGAAGGAACTGCAGATGCTGGAGAAATCGGAGTTAGACAAAGATGCTGGAGGAACTCAGCAGGTGAGGCAGCATCTATGGAGCGAAGGAACAGGCGACGTTTCGGGTCGAGACCCTTGCTCGAGACCCTTGAATAGATCAGCCATGATTGAATGGTGGAGTAAACTTGATGGGCTGAATGGCTTAAATCGTCCCCTATGTCTTATGAATGAGCAAGGCATAGAAACATAGAAACATAGAAATTAGGTGCAGGAGTAGGCCATTCGGCCCTTCGAGCCTGTACCGCCATTCAATATGATCATGGCTGATCATCCAACTCAATATCCCGTACCTGCCTTCTCTCCATACCCTCTGATCCCCTTAGCCACAAGGGCCACATCTAACTCCCTCTTAAATATAGCCAATGAACTGGCCTCGACTACCCTCTGCGGCAGAGAGTTCCAGAGATTCACCACTCTCTGTGTGAAAAAAAGTTCTTCTCATCTCGGTTTTAAAGGATTTCCCCCTTATCCTTAAGCTGTGACCCCTTGTCCTGGACTTCCTCAACATCGGGAGCAATCTTCCTGCATCTAGCCTGTCCAACCCCTTAAGAATTTTGTAAGTTTCTATAAGATCCCCTCTCAATATCCTAAATTCTAGAGAGTATAAACCAAGTCTATCCAGTCTTTCTTCATAAGACAGTCCTGACATCCCAGGAATCAGTCTAGTGAACCTTCTCTGCACTCCCTCTATGGCAATAATGTCCTTCCTCTGATTTGGACACCAAAACTGTACGCAATACTCCAGGTGTGGTCTCACCAAGACCCCGTACAACTGTAGTAGAACCTCCCTGCTCCTATACTTAAATCCTTTTGCTATGAAAGCCAACATACCATTCGCTGGATGGCAGGTGGTAGATGGGCAGTAAAGTTGTGAATGAACTTCAGTGTGTGTTGGTGGAAAATGGAACTTTAATCAAGTCAAAGATAGATACAAAAAGCTGGAGTAACTCAGCGGGTCGGACAGCATCTCTGGAGAGAAGGAATAGGTGACGTTTCGAGTCGTGACTTTAAACCCGCATCGGCAGTTCCTTGTGTAGGAAGATGCTGGTTTGAATCGAAGATCGACACAAAATGTTGGAGTAAAGGGGCTGTCCCACTGCGGCAAACTAATTGTCGAGTTTAGAAGAGTTTATGAGGGTTTGACAAAATGTCATGTTGAAGACCTCCTTCAACTATGTTGAAGACCAGCTTCGACTAACTTCGGGAGAATTGGACACCGAATAGTGAAGAGTGAATACGACCTCCTTCGACCTCCCTTCGACTATGTTAAAGACTATCCACGACTACCTTCGACTACCCCCGATTACCTACGACTAACATGCCGACCTACTACGACCTACTTCGACTAAACCTACGAGTAAAAAAAGTATCCATTTTTTTTCCATGGCGACCTTTTTTTACTCGCGGGCATTTGTCAACATGTTGAAAAAAACGCCGCGACCTAGCTGAGGCCTCGAGTACGCGGAGACCACTCTCGAGCATGAGGGAGAGTTACGAAGACGTCCTAGGACCTCGTGTCGACCGTGCTGCGCGTATGAGTCGAGGCCAAACTCGCCAGAACTGGCGGATTAGGTCGCCGCAGTGGGACAGCCCCCTTAACTTAGCGGGACAGGCAACACCTCCGGAGAGAAGGTATGGGTGACGTTTTGGGTCTGCCTGTCCCGCTGAGTTACTCAGTTCCTTCCTACACATTTGATCAAGTCAGGTCAAATTTATTATTATTATATGCACAGGCTTGGTGAGGTACAATGAAAATCTTGCTTGCAGCAGCATCACAGATGCATGGACTCAGACAAACGTACAAACTGAAGTTAAACATATATTATATATAACATTTTTGAAAGAAAGGAGTGTGCCAAAAAAAAACAAGACATTAGTGCAGAACAGTACATCTCCAAAAAGCTGCATTTGTATAGCAACTTTGATAGAAACATAGAAAATAGGTGCAGGAGTAGGCCATTCGGCCCTTCGAGTCTGCACCGCCAATCAATATGATCATGGCTGATCATCCAACTCAGTATGGAGTGAATTCTTGAAGGCTGTTCACTGCAGACTAATGGCTGTTGTTCAAGTTGGGCTGGAGTAACTAACATTGGTTGGAGAATGGATAGGGCAGGGTTGGAGGGATATGGACCAAATGCGGGCAGATGGGACTAGTGTAGCTGGGTGGGCAAGTGTGGGCAAGTTGGGCCGAAGGGCCTGTTTCCACACTGTATCTCTCTATGACTCTATAACACAATTAGAAAAAACATGGCATGGCCCTGGTAGTGCAAGAGGTGGGCAGTTGTGTTTCATTGTCGGGGTAGGATGAGCAAACCGGTTCTGGAATCTGGAGAATCTGCAGATGCTGCCATCATGAGCCAATGGCAAATTGCTGGGGTAACTCAGTGGGTCAGGCAGCAATTGTGGATGGAATGGAGGTGTCAGAATGGAACTGGATAAATATCTATATATTGACATTTCCATGCCTTTCCTGACTTGCCTTGGTTCGATGACATTTTTTTAACTCTCAAAATCCTTTTTCCAAGACTTTTGCTGACTGCGTTGTGAAGAAAATAGCTGTTGTTAAAGTTGGGCGGGAGTAACTAAGGTTGGATGAAGAGTTAGACTTAAAGCTTTTGAAAATGGAAGCATCGACCTCATGATGTACTAAGTGTGTCGGAAGGAACTGCAGATGCTGGTTTACACTGAAGATCGACATAAAATGCTGGAGTAACTCAACGGGACATGCAGCATCTCGTGACATAAAAGATTGGTGACATTTTGGGTCGGGACCCTTCTTCAGACTGATAATGGTGGTGGAGGGAGGATGCTGGAAGTGAGACCCCCCCGTCCATCTTTGGTATAAAGCAGCATCTGCAGTTCTTTGTTTCTCCAAGATGGACCAATTTGGGTATTTCAGGGAATGGGAGATACTTATATAGAGTCATAGATGAAAACAGTGTGGAAACAGGCCCTTCGGCCCAACTTGCCCACACCAGCCAACACTGTCCCAGCTACCCGAGTCCCACCTGCCTGCGCTTGGTCCATAACCCTCCAAACCTGTCCTGTCCATGTACCATGTTAATGCATTTCGTTGGCTCTGTACTGTACACTGACAATGACAATTAAATTGAATCTGAATCTGAATACCTGTCTTCTTTTTTTGTGTGGCGTGCACAGCCTAAAGTTGCTGGCCAACTTGCCGATTCTCCCAATTTTGTTAGCCCTTGCTGTCTCCTCCCCTTCCTCAGCCCTCGGGCTCCTCCTCCTCCTCCTTTTTCCTTTCACCTCCCCGCCACCCCCCATCAGTCTGAAGAAGGGTTTCGGCCCGAAACGTTGCCTATTTCCTTCGCTCCATAGATGCTGCTGCACCCGCTGAGTTTCTCCAGCGTTTTTGTGTACCTTCGATTTTCCAGCGCCTGCAGTTCCTTCTTAAACACTTGTTCTATTTGATCTTCCGTTTGTGCACGTCGAGTTGATTGCATTAGTCGAAACAGGGCGGACCATGTGAAGGTTGCAATCTTCCACCCCCCGCCATGTACCTGTCCAACTGTTTCTTAAACGATGGGATAGTCCCAGCCTCAACTACCTCCTCTGGCAGCTTGTTCCATACACCCACCACCCTCTGTGTGAACAAGTTACCCCTCAAATTCCAATCAAATCTTTTCCCCCTCACCTTGAACCTGTGTCCTCTGGTCCTCGATTCCCCTACTCTGGGTAAAAGACTCAGTAAAAGACTCTCAATTACTTGAGCAATTCTTCAACCTCATTTTTAATTCCATCTGCACAAACCAAAATCTAATTTCAACACAAATTGATTTTAAGGCAATGAAGAGGAATATTCATTACAGACAAGAGACGCTGTTTAGTGAGGTCATTTTTTGTCCGAAACAAATCGAAAATGGGAGAATATTCTATGATAAATTGATATACAGTGGGACCTTAGGATCCCAGTCCATAACTTCCTGAAAATGGCAACACAAGCAGATAGAGTCATAAAAAGTCTTAATGGCCTGTCCCACTTAGGCTATTTTTTAGGCGACTACCGGCGACTAGGTTATCGCCACATGGTTGCCGGGGTGTTGCTGTACGGTCGTTTTTAGGCCCAAAGAGTCTACTGGCGACTGGGTTTTTATCGCCACATGGTTACAGCACGGGGTCGTTGCCTGTACGGTCCCATCTACCGTGCGCTCAGACCATAACCCTCATTCCTCCGTCGCCCAAATTTTTAGATGATAAAAACAAACCGTCCAACCTTCTTTCTGGTCCGCACGCTCTGGGTTTTCAACATGTTGAAAAACTTCAGTCCCTTTCGGAGACATGTCCCCTTGTTTGACTAGTGGGCTTTTGACGCCATTTTAAAAATCAAGCGTAGCTCCAAAGAATAAAGACCTAACTGTTTCTATCTCTCCTAACGTAGGCGCTGTCGTAGGTAGTCGCCAGGGTGACGTGGGTTGTCGCCAGGGTGACGTGGGTTGTTGCCGGGTGCTGACTTTGTTTTTTGTTGTTGTTAAAGTAATGATTCTATTACAAATGATATGTCGAAGGGGGGGGGGTCCAGTCCGGTTTTCAGCGGCCTGCTACGACTATGACAGTCGCCTAAAAATAGCCTAAGTGGGACAGCCCTTTATGCCAGGCTTGCCTTAATAGATCGGCACATCGACAGTATAAGAATCAGGAAGTCATGATGCAGCTTTATAGAACTTTGGTTACGCCGCATTTGGAGTAATGCATGCAGCTCACCTGGTTCCATCTGCATATAACCATATAAACATATAACAATTACAGCACGGAAACAGGCCATCTCGACCCTTCTAGTCCGTGCCGAACACATATTCTCCCCTAGTCCCATACACCTGCGTTCAGACCATAACCCTCCATTCCTTATCACCCGCGCATTGCACCTTCTGCTTCTTCTATCTCTTTCTCCAATGGTTTTATCCGCCCACCATCCCCTCCCTTATCTAGTTCCTCCTCTCACCTAAGATAGAAGACCGGGTGGTCACGGTGGCGCAGCGGTAGAGTAGCCGCCTTACAGCGAATGCAGCGCTGGAGACACGGGTTCGATCCCGGCTACGGGTGCTATCTGTACGGAGTTTGTACGCTCTCCCCGTGACCTGCGTGGGTTTTCTCCGAGATCTTCGGTTTCCTCCCACACTCCAAAGACGTACAGGTTTATAACCATATAACAATTACAGCACGGAAACAGGCCATCTCGGCCCTACAAGTCCGTGCCGAACAAATTTTTTTTCCCCTTAGTCCCACCTGCCTGCACTCATACCATAACCCTCCATTCCCTTCTCATCCATATGCCTATCCAATAGCATATTTGTTGGTTAATTGACTTGGTAAAGTGTAAAAATTGTCCCTAGTGGGTGTAGGATGGTGTTAATGTGCGGGGATCGCTGGTCGGCGCGGACCCGGTGGGCCGAAGGGCCTGTTTCCGTGCTGTATCTCCAAACTAAACTAAACTCAACTAGACGCAGTGTGCTGGAGTAACTCAGCAGGTCAGGCAGCATCTCTGGAGAGCAGGGATGGGCGACGTTTCGATGTAAGCCAGCATCTGCAGTTCCCTCCTACACATTCCTTCTTCACAAGAGGCTCTGCCGCCTCTTGTGCCTCCACTATCGGCTTTCCAGCTTTTGGCTTGGCCTCCACCTTCCTCTCCTCCCCGTCTGATTCCACCTCCCCCTCTTCCCCTCTCTTTATCTGTCTCTCCCCACCACCCAATGTGGGCTTCATCCATACTGCCCATCATTCACCACCTCACCTAGACCCACCTCAGTCCTGCCGCCCCCTCCCCTCTCACCCCTTAATATTGCACCCCCTCCCCTCCACAACCTCCCTATTAATGTGGGGGCACAGTCCAAAATGAATGAATGAATGTATGAATGAATGAATAAGTTTATTGGCCAAGTATATTCACATACAAGGAATTTGCCTTTGTGCTCCGCCCGCAAGTGACAACATGACATACAGTGACAGTTAGGAATAACACATAAAACATTAAACACTAATAATAAAACATTATTGATTAAACATGTGAATTAAAAGAAAAGTGGGCAAAAATGCTGGAGAAACTCAGCGGGACAGGCAGCATCTGTGGAGCGAAGGAATAGGCGACGTTTCGGGTCGAGATCCTTCTTCAGACTGATGTCAGGGGAGTGGGAGGCACACATAAGGAAATTACTCCGGCGTTCTCCACAGTTGCTGCCAGACCTGTTAAGTCTGAAGAAGGGTCTCGGCTCGAAACGTCACCTATTCCTTCGCTCCACAGATGTTGCCTCACCCGCTGAGTTTCTCCAGCATTTTTGTCTACGGATGATTTTTCCAGCATCTGCAGCTCTTACTTAAACAGAGCTTCTTAAAAAGGAAATGTTGCCATTGCCTCCGCAGATGCTGCCTGACCTGCTGGGTTCCTCCAGCAGTTTTGTTTGTAACGATCAAGCAATAAATTGTCACTGGAGCGGAGTAATTGCGTGGCAGAAAAATATTTCCAACGTATTTCAATACATGATTTCTGAAGAACAAATTCATCTTACAAGAGCTAATTGCGTTAAACCTTTCAATTAAAAACTCAGGGATCCTCATAAATCTCCCTCTCTGTCATCGGGAAAAACCCTCAGACTCCACTGCCGAGTGAAATCCATGCTGGCAAAATCTCGAGGTGTGATTGCATTTGTCCTTCCAACTACTTTCACGTTCCTTTCTTCCTCTGCTCGATCACACACAGAAATAAATACATGCCAAGCTCGCATTTATGCCACTTTTTTTTTTTTCATTACTTCTGGCTGTTTCCAACTGTTCCCTTTTAAGTTTTTCCCGAAGTGCGGCCAATTTTGTGCATTTTGAGATCTCGCAAGTGAAATCGGAGGAACAAGGAGCATTTACCGAAGGGATACAAGCAGCTGGGGTCCAACTTAACAAGCAGAACTGCAGCGGTGATCGTTTCTGGATTGCCGCCCAAACCTCGTGCTTTTTGGCAGAGAGTCAAAAAGATCAGAGAATTGAATGCGCGCGGCTGGTAGTTTAGTGTGGGTGAATGGGCTCCACTTCATGGGGACAGACACAAAATGCTGGAGCAACTCAGCGGGACAGGCAGCATCTCTGGAGAGAAGGAATGGGTCACGTTTCGGATCGAGACCCTTCCTCAGACTGTCCCGCCGAGTTACTCCAGCATTTTGCGTCCATCTTCCGTGTAAACCAGCATCTACACATATCCACTTAGACAATAGACAATAGGTGCAGGAGTAGACCATTCGACCAATCGAGCCAGCACCGCCATTCAATGTGATCATGGCTGATCATCCCCAATCAGTTCCCCCCTCCCCCACCCCTCCTTTCCTGCCTTCTCCCCATATCCCCTGACTCCGATATCTTTAAGAGCCCTATCTAGCTCTCTCTTGAAAGTATCCAGAGAACCGGCCTCCACCGCCCTCTGAGGCAGAGAATTCCACAGACTCACAACTCTCTGTGAGAAAAACGTCTGCATTCTAAATGGCTTACCCCTTATTCTTAAACTGTGGCCCCTGGTTCTGGACTCCCCCCCAACATCGTGGGACACTGACAGAATCTTGAGGAAAGAGGGAGCTGTTTTGTCGGGACGGGCTTCATCGAATTGGAGTTGGAAGGAACTGCAGATGCTGGAGATACACAAAATTATGGAGTACCTCGCAGAATCACGGCAGCATCTCTGGAGAAAAATTATAGGTGACATTTCGGGACGGAACCCTTCAGTCTGGAGGTAGGTGGTGAGGGTGAGGTGGGGGGGGGGATTTCTCTCTTGAAATGAGAGAAATCAATTGTTCCCTGAAAGTGGAATCTCATGTAGATAAGGTGGTAAAGAAAGCTTTTGGTGTGCTGGCCTTTATAAATCAGAGCATTGAGTATAGAAGTTGGGATGTAATGTTAAAATTGTACAAGGCATTGGCGAGGCCAAATCTGGAGTATGGTGTAGAATTTTGGTCGCCTAATTATAGGAAGGATGTCAACAAAATAGAGAGAGTACAGAGGAGATTTACTAGAATGTTGCCTGGGTTTCAGCAACTAAGTTACAGAGAAAGGTTGAACAAGTTAGGGCTTTATTCTTTGGAGCGCAGAAGGTTAAGGGGGGACTTGATAGAGGTCTTTAAAGTGATGAGAGGGATAGACAGAGTTGACGTGGATAAGCTTTTCCCACTGAGAGTAGGGAAGATTCAAACAAGGGGACATGACTTGAGAATTAAGGGACTGAAGTTTAGGGGTAACATGAGGGGGAACTTCTTTACTCAGAGAGTGGTGGCTGTGTGGAATGAGCTTCCAGTGAAGGTGGTGGAGGCAAGTTCGTTTTTATCATTTAAAAATAAATTGGATAGTTATATGGACGGGAAAGGAATGGAGGGTTATGGTCTGAACGCAGGTGTATGGGACTAGGGGAGAATACGCGTTCGGCACGGACTAGAAGGGTCGAGATGGCCTGTTTCCGTGCTGTAATTGTTATTATATATGGTTATACCATGCTGGTCAGGTCACATGTGGAATATCGCGAGGAATTTTGGGCACCGTATCTGAGGAAGGATGTGCCGGCTCTGGAGAGGGTCCAGAGGAGGTTTACGAGAATGATCCCAGGAGTGAGTGGGTTAACCTATGGTGAGCGTTTGTCGGCACTGGGCCTGTACTCGCTGGAGTTTAGAAGAATGAGGGGGGGGGGGACCTCATTGAAACCTACGGAATAGTGAAAGGCTTGGATAGAGTGGATGTGGAGAGGATGTTTCCACTAGTCGGAGAGTCTAGGACCAGAGGTCGTAGCCTCAGAATTAAAGGATGTTCTTTTCCGAAGAAGATGAGGGTACATTTCTTTTGGCAGAGGGTGGTGAATCTGTGGAATCTTTGCCACAGAAGGCTGTGGAGGCCAAGCCTGTGGATATTTTTACGGCAGAGATAGATAGATTTTTGATTGGTACGGGTGCCAGAGGTTATGGGGAGAAGGCAGGAAAATGGGGTTAGGAGGGGGAGACTTGATGGGCCGAATAGCCTAATTCTACTACTAGCACTTATGACCTTATGATACTGCTGGGGTGTAAGTTGCCCAAGCAAAATATGAGGTGCTGTTCCTCCAATATGCGTGCGGCCTCACTCTTGACAGTGGAGGAGGCCCAGGACAGAGAGGTCAGCGTGGGAATGGGAGGGGGAGTTAGGAAGTTTGGAAACCGGGAGACTTTCTCCAGAGATGTTGCCTCACCCTCTGTGTTACGCCAGCGTTTTGTGTCATATCTTCATTGAATAGAGTTGGAACTAAGAACACAAGAACAAAGAGCGGGAACCAAGGACCATTCCACTGATTTATGTTCCAATCTGATTGATGGCCAGATACAGCGTGGGAACATGCCCTTCGACTCACCGGGTCCACGCCGACCATTTAACGTGGGGAGACTGATGCACAGACAGCCACCCCACGGTCCTTGACAGATCTGGGTCAGGATCCAGTGGCGTGGAGTCCAAGACGACCGGAGACCCTTTTAGGCCGCAGCCTTCATCCGCCTTCCCAGCCGTTGTGACGTTAGCTCCACTAAGGTCAGCCATCGTCCTCCGCCTGTTCCACCGTTGAGGTCTTGGTTGGATTGGCTCTTTGTCAGGGACCTCCCCCTCGACCTTACCGCCATGGGTGGCCCTACCGGGAGCACAGCTCCAGACGGCATCGCTCTCAGGATCTCAGGTCCACACGAGCTTCTCCACCACGACAAGGTGACAATCCACGGAGACTACACTAGTTCTATGTTATTCCCACTTTCTCACCCACTTCCTCGAGGGCCAAATTACACGAGGGCCAATTAACCTGCAAACCCACAAGTCTTTGGGAGGTGTGAGCAAACCAGAGCACCCGGAGGAACCCCACACGGTCACAGGGAGAACGTGCAAACTCCACACAGACAGCTCCCGAGGTCAGGATTGAACCTGGGCCTCTGGCGCTGTGAGGCAGCTACCGCTGACCATTGTGCTGTCCTGACAGTGTCAGAGACCCTCTTTTGTGTCAGTTCCCACCATAACCCTCAACTCCACGATCTTGTATATCTCGATCTCCACCAAAAGTATATCCTATGATCCGACTTTCACTACCCAAGGTGCTTGAGAATTCGAGAGATTCACACACTGAGAGTGGTGAGTCTGTGGAATTCTCTGCCTTAGAGGGCGGTGGAGGCCGGTTCTCTGGATACTTTCAAGAGAGAGCTGGATAGGGCTCTTGAAGATAGCGGAGTCAGGGGATATGGGGAGAAAGCAGGAACGGGGTACTGATTGGGGATGATCAGCCGTGATCACATTGAATGGCGGTGCTGGCTCGAAGGGCCGTATGGCCTACTCCTACACCTATTGCCTGTTGTCTATTCACTCCCTTTGTGAAATAAATAATTGGACATTTAAGGGCCTTTCCCACTTGGGCGACCTAATCTGCGAGTCCTGGCTTGTTTTCCCTCGACTCATACTCGCAGCACGGTCGACACGAGGTTGTAGGAGGTCTTCGTAACTCTCCTTCATGCTCGAGAGTGGTCTCCGCGTACCCGAGGCCTCAGCCACGTCGCGGCGGTTTTTTTCAATATGTTAAAAAAAGTCGCCATGGAAAAAATCGATACTTTTTTTCCTCGAAGGTTTAGTCGTAGTAGGTCGGCATGTTGGTCGTAGGTGATCGAGGGTAGTCGAAGATAGTCTTCATCATAGTCGAAGGGAGGTCGAAGGAGATCCACTATTCGGTGTCCAATTTTCCCGTGGTTAGGCGTAGCTGGTCTTCAACATAGTTGAAGGAGGTCTTCAACATGTCATGTTTTCAAACTCTCCTAAACTCGCCAATTCGGTCGCCCAAGTGGGACAGCCCCTTAAAGCTCAATGATCGATTTTTTTGGTGAGAGGATATTTACAAAGTTAAAGAGAACGGGCAAAGCACAGGTTAATAACAAATTGGAAAATGATAAGCAGGAAGGAACAATGCAGAGAATTGTAAGGACGGGAACATGGTGAAGAGAGAAAATTGGAGACTCATTATCTGTGCGCACTTTTTGACAAAATAGGTGAGTTAATGGAACAAATAGAAATAAGTAGAATCTAATGGCTCTTGCACAGATAATGTTGCAAAGTCACCTAGGTTAGGAACTAAAGATTCCCGGATACGTAGCTTTCAGAAGAGAAAGGCAGAACTGAAGAAAGTGGTGAAGTTTGATGTTAAAGCCTCATATAAAGGCACTAGAAAGGAAGGTTCTTCTTCAGTCTGAAGAAGGGTCTCAACCCAAAATGGAGCGGCTGGGCTTGTATCCTCTGGAATTTAGAAGGATGAGAGGCAATCTTATTGAAACATGTAATATTATTAAGGGTTTGTTCACGCTGGAGGCAGGGACCATGCTCCCGATGTTGGGGGAGTCCAGAACCAGGGGCCGCAGTTTAAGAATAAGGGGTAAGCCATTTTGAACGGAGATGAGGAATCATATTTTCACACAGAGAGTTGTGAGTGTGGAATTCTCTGCCTCGGTGGTGGAGGGCGGTGGAGGCCGGTTCTTTGGGTATTTATCAACAGAGAACTAGATAGGGCTCTTAATGATAGCGGAGTCAAGGGATATGGAGAGAAGGCAGGAATGGTGCACTGATTGGGGATCAGCCATGATCGCAGTGAATGGCGGTGCTGGCTCGAAGGGCCGAATGGCCTACTCCTGCTCCTATTGTCTATTGTCTATTGCCTATTCTCAAGATGGACATAAATGTGAAGGGAAGGAACTGCAGATGCTGGTTTACGGCAACAAATGCTGGAGTAACACAGCTCCGAAGAGAAGGAATGATAAGTGATGTTTCAGGTCAAGACCCTTCTCCAGTCTGAGAGTCAGAGCAGTCATTGGTCAATTTGGGCAAGTAGGGCCTGTTTCTGTGATGTGTGTCTATGATTCGAACAATCTCTATAAGTCTCCGAAAATAACCCGGCACCGTTTGGCATCTGGGTATTAGATTGTTCATAAAAACAGGCCAGGGAGAGATTTATTTATCCATTTTATGGATGCCAATTGGATACATACCTTTATACAAGCTGTGTTGTGACACGATATTCAATTGACTTTTAAAAAATATATATGCCTGTCGATGTCACTTTGACATCTGACAGGAAACGCCACGATTTAGATGCAGCTGTAAAATTTATATTTCCCTATTTGTAACTTTACAAAATAGTGCAAACTTGCTTTTGTTACTGGGCGTGTTGGAGAGCAAGCTTGGTCCAACTGTGGTGCTGGGCCCCAGAGGGGAAAAAATAATCGACGGGGCAATAAAGATTGCAACTCCCTTCATTATTGAATCAGCAGGCTCACTTGCCTTCCATTCTGCTGTCAGGGTCACAAGAATGACTTGAGCAATTTAATAATATTCCCGCCTCGCCATGAGTTAGACAATAGACAATAGACAATAGGTGCAGGAGTAGGCCATTCGGCCCTTCGAGTCAGCTCCACCATTCAATGTGATCATGGCTGATCATCCCCAATCAGTGCCCCGTTCCTGTCTTCTCCCCATATCCCCTGACTCCGCTATTTTTAAGAGCCCTATCTAGCTCTCTCTTGAAAGCATCCAGAGAACCTGCCTCCACTGAGGCAATTCTGCTGCTTCCCACTAACTCCCCCCATCAGTCTGAAGAAGGGTTTTGGCCCGAAACGTTGCCTATTTCCTTCGCTCCATGGATGCTGCTGCACCCGCTGAGTTTCTCCAGCATTTTTGTGCACCTTCGATTTTCCAACATCTGCAGTTCCTTCTTAAACACATCCCACTAATTGTTGGGTCATAAGTGATAGGAGTGGGTCATAAGCCCATTACTGCAGTTGTACAGGGTCTTGGTGAGACCACACCTGGAGTATTGCGTACAGTTTTGGTCTCCAAATCTGAGGAAGGACATTATTGCCATAGAGGGAGTGCAGAGAAGGTTCACCAGACTGATTCCTGGGATGTCAGGACTGTCTTATGAAGAAAGACTGGATAGACTTGGTGTATACTCTCTAGAATTTAGGAGATTGAGAGGGGATCTTATAGAAACTTACAACATTCTTAAGGGGTTGGACAGGTTAGATGCAGGAAGATTGCTCCTGATGTTGGGGAAGTCCAGGACAAGGGGTCACAGCTCAAGGATAAGGGGGGAAATCCTTTAAAACCGAGATGAGAAGAACTTTTTTCACACAGAGAGTGGTGAATCTCTGGAACTCTCTGCCACAGAGGGTAGTCGAGGCCAGTTCATTGGCTATATTTAAGAGGGAGTTAGATATGGCCCTTGTGGCTAAATGGATCAGAGGGTATGGAGAGAAGGCAGGTACGGGATACTGAGTTGGATGATCAGCCATGATCATATTGAATGGCGGTGCAGGCTCGAAAGGCCGAATGGCCTACTCCTGCACCTAATTTCTATGTTTCTATGTTACTATTAAGTCTACTCCACCATTCATTCGTGGCTGATCTATCTCTCCCTCCCAACCCCATTCTCCTGCCTTCTCCCCATGATCTCTGACACCGTCACTAATCAAGAACCCGAGGAAGGGTCTCCACCCGAAGCGTCACCTAT
This sequence comes from Leucoraja erinaceus, assembly GCF_028641065.1. Taxonomy (NCBI): domain Eukaryota; kingdom Metazoa; phylum Chordata; class Chondrichthyes; order Rajiformes; family Rajidae; genus Leucoraja; species Leucoraja erinaceus. Next base: position 4,235,060 of record NC_073384.1, on the reverse strand, counting down.
TCCTTCGCTCCATAGATGCTGCCTGTCGCGCTGAGTTTCTCCAGCATTTTTGTCTACCCTCGATTTTTCCAGCATCTGCAGTTCCTTCTTAAACTGAATCCAGGCCATCATCGGCTTGCCGTCATCTCTGTGATCTTGAAAATGGCGCTCGCAAAATCCAAATAAATCACACAAAGCTACCACATAGACAGCTGCTGAAGGAAATGAGGGATCTCAGTGGGATATATGGGCAGAGAAGTGGTGAGAGTTGACAAAACCTCACTTATGGTTTTTAACAACTACCCCACCCCAAACACTGGCCAGTCATGTTATCGGATCCGACACCTGGCTATCGTCTATAGGCTGAGTCCAGGGTATTATATCACCTGTGTGGCTATATATTAGCAGTGAATGATATTTGTTACACCGCTGTAACCAAATACCCATAACTAGGTTGACATACCATCTGGTGTGAAACCATTTTAAAACAAAGAGTTGCTGTAGTTTACTTAGCGGTAAATTCACTGGATGTTTTCAAGAAAGAGTTAGATTGAGTCCTGCATAGAAACACAGAAACATAGAAAATAGGTGCAGGAAGACGCCATTCGGCCCTTCGAGCCAGCACCTCCATTCATTGCGATCATGGCTGATCGTCCCCAATCAATAATCCGTGCCTGCCTTCTCCCCATATGCCTTGATTCCACTCGCCCCTAAAGCTCAAATGCCCCTGTCCCACTTCGGAAACTTCTGGAGACTTTGCGCCCCACCCAAGGTTTCCGCGCGGTTTCCATGCGGTTCCCGGAGGTTTTTGTCAGTCTCCATACCTGCTTCCACTACCTGCAACCTCCGGCAACCACCTGCAACCTCCAGGAGCCGCACGGAAACCTTGGGTGGGGCGCAAAGTCTCCAGAGGTTTCCGTTCAGGTTTCCTAAGTGGGACAGGGGCATAACTAACTCTCTTAGGGCTAGCTAAGGGAATCAAGGAATATGGGGAGAAAGCAGGAACCGGGTACTGATTTTGGACAATCAGCCATGATCATATTGAAGGGCTCGAAGGGCCGATTGGCCCACTCCTGCACCTATTTACGATGTTTCTATGGGCCCCTTCCATGGCCAGAGTGAGTCCCACCCGCAAATTGGAGGAGCAGCACCTCATATTTCGCTTGGGTAGTTTACACCCCAGCGGTATGAACATTGACTTCTCCAATTTCAGGTAGTCCCTGCTTTCTCCCTCCTTCCCCTCCCTTTCCCAGCTCTCCCACAGCCCACTGTCTCCACCTCTTCCTTTTTCTTCTTCCCGCCCCCCCACCCCACATCAGTGTGAGGAAGGGTCTCGCCCCGAAACGTCGCCAATTCCTTCGCTCCATAGATGCTGCTTCACCCGCTGAGTTTCTCCAGCAATTTTGGTCTACGATGTTTCTATGTTCACTTGTGGCCTGAACATATTTAACTGTTCCACAAGCACAAATTTCACATCTTTTTCCATAGTGTTTACAGTATTACAGCAGAATATTCTGCCTAATAGATTGGTGCCACAGAACCTTTCATCATCTAATCCCATCAACAAATCTCCCATTTCCTTTCCCATCTATATGTTGATCCCTTAAATCACTAATAATCCAAGTTGGCCAGGACTGTTCGCTGGGCAAATCCAATTAACAATCCCTTGTTTGGTTTAGTTCAATGCAGAGATACAGCGCAGAAACAGGCCCTTCGGCCCTTCGGCCCGCACCGACCAGCAATCCCCGCACACTAACACTACCCTACACACACTCGGTAGAATTTTACATTTATACCATAACCTACAAACCCATACTTCTTTAGAGTGTGGGAGGAAACCGAAGATCTCGGAGA
>NC_073384.1:4145727-4228227 GCF_028641065.1 Leucoraja erinaceus | reverse complement strand
ACAATCTCGTGTCGACCATGCTACGAGTGTGTCGAGGGCAAACTCGCCAGAAGTCGCCCAAGTGGGACAGCCCCTTTACATTTTAAATACGTGTCTAAACAGCTGAAGACGTTTTAAAAAAAAAAATAGGGCATTTGAAAGACTTAGAGGCTTACTGGTTGAAGACACGGCCACCAATGATGGAGCAATTAAACTCTGCTCAGTCGGGACCAAGTCATTAGTACAAAACATCTCATGTGCATTTAATGTTTCAATGCCCAGGCTCTAAGCTGCAGCCTGAGGGAGTACAATTGACTTGTATTCCCAAACATCCTTTCTCCGTAATAAGGTTCACTTGCTGAGATTTCCTGTGACCTGGCATGCGGTTGTTCCACCACTCCAGCTAGCTCACATGCTTCCGAGCGCTTTCCCAATTCATAAAAGGGACGGTCTTGTTTGCTTTACGATCGTTACGCACTCATGCGTTTGACGAGCTGACTTTCGGACCGAGTTCGACTTCAGTATTTAGATTTTCACTCAAGGTTTATTCAGTTGGAAGAAAAACAAGCTGTAAAACTGTGATGTGCGCGCTTGGAAATTGCAGCGGGTTTGTAGCCCAACGGCCTGGCCTTTGTTTGTTCCGCCTGACCGCAGTCAGTCTTATTTTCCATTTCAGCGACAATCGCGACCTGCAAGTTTTTAGTTTAGTTTCATTTAGTTTCGAGACACGACGCGGAAACAGGTCCATTCGGCCCGCCGAGTCCGCACCAACCAGCGACCACCTCGTACATTAACACTATCCTACACACACTAGGGACAATTTACATTTACACCCAGCCAGTTAAGTAAGTAAGTAAGTACGTTTATTGGCCAAGTATTCACATACAAGGAATTTGCCTTGGTGCTCCGCCCACAAGTAACAACATGACATACAGTGACGGTTACGAATGACTCAGAAAACACTAAACATTAATAATAATTGGGGTTGGACTGGCTAGATGCAGGAAGATTGCTCCCGATGTTGGGGAAGTCCAGGACAAGGGGTCACAGCTTAAGGATAAGGGGGAATCCTTTAAAACCAAGATGAGAAGAACTTTTTTCACACAGAGAGTGGTGAATCTCTGGAACTCTCTGCCGCAGAGGGTAGTCGAGGCCAGTTCATTGGCTATATTTAAGAGGGAGTTAGATGTAGCCCTTGTGGCTAAGGGGATCAGAGGGTATGGAGAGAAGGCAGGTACGGGAAACTGAGTTGGATGATCAGCCATGATCATATTGAATGGCGGTGCAGGCTCGAAGGGCCGAATGGCCCCACTCCTGCACCTAATTTCTATGTTTCTATGTTTCTATAATAAAACATTCATGATAAAACACCATTGATCAACATGATAACTTACAGACTTGTACGAGTGTGGGGCTCGGAGAAAACCCACAGGGTTACGGGGAGAACGTACAAACTCCGTACAGACAGCACCCGCAGTCGGGATCGAACCAGGGTCTCTGGCGTTGTAAGCGCTATGAGGCAGCAACTCTACCGCTACGCCACCGTGGCCGCCCACCCTTTTTGCCTGCTTTTAAACTCACACCGTGCTTTTTAAAAAGCTATCATTAAAACTGGACGCATCAGTGGAGGTCAATGAGAAGTTCTGTTTATCTGCCCCGTAGCACAATGTAGCCAAGTACCGGGACAGACGATTAATATCAATCAGTGTAAATTTCCATTGATGTAATCAAGATACCCAACTGCGGATTTATGGGTCTGGAAATAATTCAGGTTTACAAGGTTTAAGAGTGGGATACAATATCATTTTTGACAGGTACAGGTTAAACATACGACCAACGTCTTGCCTGTATTTATCCTTCCATTCACATCACCGTAGAGAGAGATGACACGGTGGCGCAGCGGTAGAGTTGCTGCCTCACGGCGCCAGAGACCCAGTTTCGATCCTGACCACGGGTGCTGCCTGCGCAGAATTTGTACGTTCTCCCCATGACCACGTGGGTTTTCTCCGGGTGCTCCCGTGTCCACCTACATTCCAGAGTCGTACAAGTTTGTCGGTTCGTTGGCTTCTGTCAATTGTCCCGAGGGTGTCGGATGGAACTAATGCTCAAGTGATTGTTGGTCTGCATGGACTCGGTGTGCCAAAGGGATGTTTCCACGCAGTATCTTTAAACTAAACTGCAATAAACTAAACTAAATTTACATTAGGTATGTGACTTTTTTCCAGTTGTTGGAATATATTATTATCATTATTATTATTATTATTATTATTATTATTATTATTATTATTATTATTATTATTAGAAATATATTATTAAGAAAATACATCAGCGCCTCTACTTCTTAGAATAGAATAGAATAGAATAGAATACCTTTATTGTCATTCAGACCTTACGGTCTGAACAAAATTTCGTGCCTGCAGTCATACATACAATCATACAATAATAAACAACAATAAACACAAATTAACATCCACCACAGTGTATCCTCCAAGCACTGTGGTGGAGGCAAAAATCTTAGGGCTGCAGTCTCTTCCCTCCTCTTCTCCCTCTGCGCTGAGGTGATTCCCCACCGGGCGATGGCACAAACAGTCCCGCGGCTCACCGAACCCCGCAAACGGGCCGGCTCAAACACCGCGGCCCGGGGTGGTCGAAGCTGCCGCCCTCCAGTCCAGCGGACGCAGCTGCCGGCCCGCGGCTGAACCCGGGACTCAGGTCACCGCCGCCAGAACGCCGTCCCAGCCACCGGAGCACCGTTCCAGCCCCGAGCCGGATCGCCCTCACGTGAGTGCCGTTCCTCCCTCGAGCTGGGCCGCTCCAACGGGAGCGCCACAGCCCCTCACGGGAGAGTCTCAGCCCCTCGCCAGGCTGCCCTCACGGGAGCGTCACAGCCCCTCAGGGGAGCGCCGTTCCAGCCCTGAGCTGGGCCGCCCTAACGGGAGCGAGCCCAGGACAAGTCCCGACTGGCTGCCTCCGGAGCCTCGAGGTCGCCAGCTCCGCCATTCGGCCTCAGCGTAGACGGAGGCAGAGAAGGGGGATACGACAAAAAAGTCGCATTCCCCCGAAGGGAGAGACAGCAAGCCCCATTTCAACCCCCCCCCCCCAACATAAACACAACCTAAAAACCAAAAACTTAACTAGACAAAACGAAAAAAACAACACAAAAAAGTAAAAACAAACGGACTGCAGGCGAGCCGCAGCCGTTCACCAGCGCCTCTACTTCCCGAGAAGATTACGGAGAGTCGGTTTGTCAAGGAAGACTCTCTCAAACCTCTACAGGTGCGCAGTAGAGAGCATGTTGACCGGTTGCATCGTGGCTTGGTTCGGCAACTTGAGCGCCCAGGAGCGGAAAAGACTACAACAAGTAGTAAACACTGGCCAGTCCATCACCGGCTCTGACCTTCCTTCCATCGAGGGGATTTATCGCAGTCGCTGCCTCAAAAAGGCTGGCGGTATCATCAAGGACCCACACCATCCTGGCCACACACTCATCTCCCCGCTACCTTCAGGTAGCAGGTACAGGAGCCTGAAGACTGCAACGTCCAGGTTCAGGAATAGCCACTTCCCCACAGCCATCAGGCTATTAAACTTGGCTCAGACATTAATAACCCATTATCTGTTTATTTGCACTTGATCAGTTTATTTATTCATGTGTGTATATATTTATATAATGGTATATGGACACACTGATCTGTTCTGTATTCATGCCTACTATGTTATGTTGTGCTGAAGCAAAGGAAGAATCTCATTGTCCTATCTGGGACACATGACAATAAACTCTCTTGATCTTGACTTGACTATTGTCTACATCTGCATGGTGAGCAGACAAGCCTCCGATGTCATGACAATAAATAGCCAACGTAATATCACATTCTCGATCCTTCTTCCAGTATTACTGTTTAATTCTCATGGCTAGGTCAAGCCTTCACTGGGTTGAGAATTGGCAGGATTACTAATGAATTATCAACCACTTTTGGATTTAAAATGGAACAATATTCCATGATCGACACAAAATGCTAGAGTATCTCAACGGGATGGGCAACATCTCTGGAGAGAAGGAATGGGTGACGTTTCGGGTCGAGACCCTACTTCTCTCAGTCTGAAGAAAGGTCTCGATCCGAAAAACCTCGCCCATTCCTTCTCTCCAGAGATGCTGCCGGTCCAGCTGAGTTACTCCAGCATTTTTTGCCTTTCCTCGGTGTAAGCCAGCACCTGCAGTTCCTTCCTACAATATTCAGCGGAATTCAATCTGATCCCTGTAGCACTTGGTAATATCTGGCTTGTCACCTCCGCACGCTAGTTGGTAAACTTGAGACTTTGGATGAGGCTCCAGGATGTTATGTTAACTGCACTCGGTAGCAAACCCCTTGCTGATGTCACGGGGTGGTGGATTCAAGTTCCAGTCCAGAGATATTGAGGTCTGAATTGTGGGCTGAATCACCAGTGCAGCATTGAACAAGAGCTGCATGGTCAGAAATAGAAAGCAGGTGCAGGAGTAGGCCATTCGGCCCTTCAAGTCAGCACTGCCAGTCAATATGATCATTCAAAATCAGCACCCCGTTCCTGCTTTCTCCCCATATCCCTTGATTCCATTAGCCAGGATTTCAGTTTAGTTTATTGTCACGTGTACCGAGGTATAGTGAACAGGTTTTGTTGCGTGCTAACCAGTCAGCGGAAAACATGATTACAATCGAGCACTTTACAGTGTACAGACACATGGTAAGGGAATAACGTTTAGTACAAGGTAAAGGCAGTAAAAATGGTGGCTTTCAGCTGAGATGTTGATGTGGATTGTCACCTTGTCGTGGTGGAGAAGCTCGTGTGGACCTGAGATCCTGAGAGCGATGCCGTCTGGAGCTGTGCTCCTGGTAGGGCCACCCATGGCGGTAAGGTCGAGGGGGTGGTCTGTGACAAAGAGCAATCCAACCGAGACCTCAACGGTGGAACAGGCGGAGGACGATGGCTGACCTTAGTGGAGCTAACGTCACAACGGCTGGGAAGGCGGATGAAGGCTGCGGCAGAAAAGGGTCTCCGGTCGTCTTGGACTCCACGCCACTGGATCCTGACCCAGATCTGTCAAGGACCGTGGGGTGGCTGTCTGTGCACCAGTCTCCCCACGTTAAACAAAGTCACGCACAGGCGTCCTCCAACCCTGAAGACACCCGTGGTCAGCCTCGACCGAAGGGGACCTAGAAGGTTGTCGATCTATGCGTGCACTTTTACCTCCTAGATGAACATAAGCAATTGCCTGGCACTGTTTCCAAACAGCACATGGAAGTTCTTGTGCGTGGGATGGAACTGCAGATGCCGGTTTACACCAAAGATAGACACTAAATGCTGGAGTAACTCAGCGGGTCAGGCAGCATCTCTGGAGACAAGGAACCCACCGTTTTTCAGTCTGAAGAAGGGTTCCGACCCGAAACGTCACCTATGCCTTCTCTCTGGAGATGCTGCCTGACTCGCTGAGTTACTCCAGCATTTTGTGTCTAATTGTCCAGTTCCCTCTGGGTATCCGCACCAAGATGTAGCTCTGAATGAATATCATGGAAATTGATTAATGATACATTCCCACCTGATTTTTGTGGAAGCTATCTTGAGCGGCACGGTGGCGCAGCGGGTGGAGCTGCTGCCTTACAGCTCCAGAGACCCTGCTTCGATCCCGACTACGGGTGCTGTCTGTATGGAGTTTGTACGTTCTCCCCGTGACCTGCATTGGTCTCTCCGCGAACTCCGGTTTCAGCTCCTGTACCTTCTTCCCGCTGGCAGAGGTGAAATGAGCGTGAGGTTAGGGTGGGGTGGGTCACCTTACTGAGTTTGTGCACATGAGGCATTCAACCTGATAGATCCTGCCTAATCCCTCAGATACACTTAAGGGCCTGTCCCACTGTACGAGCTAATTCAAGAGCTCTCCCGAGTTTAAACAAAAATCAAACTCGTGGCAAGCACGTAGAATGTACGTAGCGGGTACGTCGGAGCTCGGGGACGTCTCTTAGCGGCTCTTAACGGCAACAACAGGTACTCGGGAAACACGGTAAGCTCGGGAAGACTCGTGAAGATTTTTCAACATGATGGAAAGTGTTGAAATGGTACCTACGAGCGGCCATTACCGTAATTCTCCGAGTTCGAATCTCGGGAGAACTCTTGAATTAGCTCGTACAGTGGGACAGCCCCACGAAACAATTCCCACAGTGCTATTTATAACGGGAAAAAAAGGGAATAAATAGCTTCAGTGGTCTGGCTAATAACTTGGTTGCCATGATTTCTGTATTACAACGGCTCAATAAAAAACAAATTGTTGGCTGTAAAACACTTTGGATAATCTTTGGCTTTGAAAAACACGCCATATAAATGGAAGATTTCTTTCATTATTTCTGCAAATAATTCCAGAGAGAAATACTCCCACGAGGACGGAGGGGGAGGGGGCGGGGGAGGGGGAGGGGGAGGGGGGGGGGGGGGGGGGGGAGATGAAGAGGATTTAGTCACCGAGCTTCATGATCAACATCTGGAGAAGGAATGGATGCGTGGGACAGAGCTTCAACAGTGTCTACATTGGGGCTTGCCCTAATGGTGTGACAATAGACAATAGACAATAGGTGCAGGAGTAGGCCATTCGGCCCTTCGAGCCAGCACCGCCATTCAATGTGATCATGGCTGATCATCCCCAATCAATACCCCGTTTCTGCCTTCTCCCCATATCCCCTGACTCCGCTATCTTTAAGAGCCCTGTCTAGCTCTCCCTTGAAAGCATCCAGAGAACCCGCCTCCACCGCCGTCTGAGGCAGAGAATTCCACACACTCACCACTCTCTGTGAGAAAAAGTGTTTCCTCGTCTCCGTTCTAAATGGATTACCCCTTATTCTTAAACTGTGTGGCCCCTGGTTCTGGACTCCCCCAACATCGGGAACATGTTTCCTGCCTCTAGCGTGTCCAAGCCCTTAACAATCTTATATGTTTCAATGAGAAACCCTCTCATCCTTCTAAACTCCAGAGTATACAAGCCCAGCTGCTCCATTCTCTCAGAGAATGTGATGGGATCAACAAGGACAATCCACATTAGTTTAATTTAGATTATTGTCACATGTACCGAGGTATAGTGGAAACTTTTGTTGCGTGCTAACCAGTCAGCGGAAAAGCAATACATGATTACAATCAAGCCATTCACAGTGTACAGATACATGATAAGGGAATAACGTTCAGCCTAAGGTAAAGCCAAAAAGTCCGATCAAAACGTCACCTATCCATGTTCTCCACAGATGCTGCCTGATCCGCTGAGTTACTCCAGCACTCTGTGAAACGTCACCTATCCATGTTCTCCACAGGTGCTGCCTGACCCGCTGAGTTACTCCAGCACTCTGTGAAACGTCACCTATCCATGAGTAGCTGAGTGACGTTGTGTCTTCATTTGAATACTGTCTTGATTGATAGTCTGTGCAGCAAACTAATACACTTCAGATTAGTGATAATTAAGCAACACTTTGGTTGGCAACTCCACTATTTTCAGTTAAGGGTTAGAGAAGAGTCCTTTTGCTGAGCATGGGAACCAAAAAAAAGCAAACCTTCTCTGTCTTTATGCAATGCTGCGAATTCGCACATGGCCCATATTCCTAGTTAAAGTCGTACTAAAATCGTAATTGAGTTTGAAGAAAGGTTCCATATCGAGGAGCTTTGATCGCCTCGACACGGCAGTTTGACCGCCTGACCGTGCGGGAGAAGAAGGATGGAAGAGATTAGACTTTTTTTTAACCTTCCATCACAATGAGGAGGTGCCTGGAGGAGAGGCACAGTGATGGATTTTTGTGTTAAATTGTGTTTAATTGTGTGATTTGTTGCTTTTTTACTGTTACGTCTGCATGGCAACAAAATTTCATTCATGACAAATAATTCAATTCAATTCAACCTGAAACGTCACCTATTTCTTCTCTCCATAGATGCTGCCTGGCCCGTTGAGTTACTCCAGCTTTTGCCGTTTTCCATTTGTAAATCCCAGCTCGTATATTTAAAGTGTTAGAAGCTGGATTTTTAGTGCTCTTGAAAATATAGGTTTAAACAGTTCTCTTGAAATAAAAGACTTTTTCAATCATCTGGAGCATTAAATTGCACGGGTTAGCTATAACTCCTGTTAAAATTAGTTAGCTAGCCAGCACGGTGGCGCAGCGGCAGAGTGAAGGGGCTGTCCCACTGTACGAGGTAATTCAAGAGCTCCCCGAGTTAAAAAAAAATCAAAACTCGTGGTAAGCACGTAGAATGTACGTAGCGGGTACGTCGGAGCTCGTGGATGTCTCGTAGCGACTCGTAACGCTAACGGCAGGTACTCGGGAAACGCGGTAACTCGTGTAGTTTTTTCAACTTTGTGAAAAATGTCCACGAGAGCCCCGAGTTGCTAGGAGCGTGTATTACCGTAATTCTCCGAGTTCGAATCAGGGGAAACTAGGGAGAACTCTTGAATTACCTCGTACAGTGGGACAGGCCCTTAACTGCCTCACAGCGCCAGAGACCCGGGTTCGATCCTGACTACAGGTGCTGTCTGTATGGAGTTTGTACGTTCCCCCACCCCCCCTTCCCCCATGACTGCGTGTGTTTTCTACAGGTGCTCCACTTTCCTACCACACTCCAAAGACATACACGTTTGTAGGTTAACTGGTTTGGTGTAAGTGTAAATTGCCCCTAGCGTGTGTGGGGTGGAGTTAGTGTTAGCCGGTGCGGAGGCGGTGGGCCGAAGGGCCTTGTTTCCGCGCTGTATCTCGAAACTAAACAAAAAAAAATCGACTCCATCATTATCTGCCTCAGAGGGCGGTAGAGGCCGGATCACTGGATGCTTTCAAGAGAGAGCTAGATAGGGCTCTTAAAGATAGCGGAGTCAGGGGATATGGGGAGAAGACAGGAACGGGGTACTGATTGGGGATGATCAGCCATGATCACATTGAATGGCGGTGCTGGCTCAAAGGGCCGAATGGCCTACTTGTCTATTGTTTATTTTCCCTCAATATTCTTGCATTGTGTAAACATATTCCAGATTCATGGCACCCTGTGTCCCTCTACTCCTCATGTTTATATATCTCTAAAGGCCACAGCATCTGCACATACATAGCTGCTAAGCGATTGCAGTTTATAGCTATTATTTATTTTCTTTATCCCCCTTTAACAGCGCGTGCAAATCCTTGCTACTTGGTGCCTGAGAATCGGCTCTCTGCACAGGCCTGGCTTTAGTGTTGTTAAACTGCTCACCAGGAACGAGGTGTAAAGCTGCATCCTGGGGTACTTCTCACACCGCGGGGAGCCAACAGCTTGTTAGATGCATGCCACTAATGCCTTGCCTGAGGTTGAGAGCAGAGATCTCGCCTTCGACAGTGCAAAGGCTACCCTTGTTTCCATCCCCGAGACTGTGAGCAACTGCATCGTTAGCCCAAAGTCTGCAAATTCTGCAAAATAAGTGTTTTGTGTTTTAGATTCCTCCGGCAATCCGCTGCACAGGACAATTTTCATTTTCTTAAACCTTATTTTTGTGTAAAATTCTTGCTATCGAGGGAGTGCAGCGTAGGTTTACAAGGTTAATTCCCGGGATGGCGGGACTGTCATATGGAGCAGCTGGGCTTGTACACTCTAGAGTTTAGAAGGATGAGAGGGAATCTCATTGAAACATATAAGCTTGGACACGCTAGAGGCAGGAAACAATCTCATTGAAACATATAAGATTGTTAAGGGCTTGGACACGCTAGAGGCAGGAAACATGTTCCCGATGTTGGGGGAGTCCAGAACCAGGGGCCACACAGTTTAAGAATTAGGAGTAAGCCATTTAGAACGGAGATAGCGGAGTCAGGGGATATGGGGAGAAGGCAGGATTGGGGTACTGATTGGGGATGATCAGCCATGATCACATTGAATGGCGGTGCTGGCTCGAAGGGCCGACTGGCCTACTCCTGTACTTATTGTCTATTGTCTATTATCTTATATCTCTGTCCCGCTGCATGCATTTACATCAAAGATAGACACAAAATGCTGGAGTAACTCAGCAGGACAGGCAGCATCTCTGGAGAGAAGGAATGGGTGACTTCTCGGGTCGAGATCCTTCTTCAGACGTGTATCTGTTCCAGAGATGCTGTCTGACCCGCTGAGTTACTCCAGTTTTTGTGCCTACCTCTGTGACTGGCTTAAACACAGTTGGAAACTGAATCTTCGAGCTCAGCATTTTTTGCTGGATGTATTTCTTTTCATGGTTTGTCCAACTGAGTTTCTCTCCGCTCTATAAAGTACCCTATAGTTCTACAACCTGCTGTGTGTGAATAGTCCCTGATGGCCAACGATTACCAGTCCTAACATTGATGCAGCTGCACAAGTCGTTGGTGAGACCACACTTGGAGTGTTGTGTGCAGTTCTGGTCACCCAACTCCAGGAAGGATGTCATTAAGTTGGAGTAGCTGCGGAAGAGGTTCATTCAAGTGTTATCTGGGCTTGAGGGTTTGATTATAAGCTGAGACCTTTTCATTTGGAACATAGGAGGCTGAGGGGTGACCTTACTAAGGTGTACCTAGAAACATAGAAACATAGATAACAGGTGCAGGAGGAGGCCATTCGGCCCTTCGAGCCAGCACCACCATTCATTGTGATCATGGCTGATCGTCCCCTATCAATAACCCGTGCCTGCCTTCTCCCCATATCCCTTGACTCCACTAGCCCCTAGAGCTCTATCTGACTCTCTCTTAAATCCATTCAGTGACTTGGCCTCCACTGCCCTCTGTGGCAGGGAATTCCACAAATTCGCAACTCTCTGGGTGAAAATGTTTTTTTCTTACCTCAGTCTTAAATGGCCTCCCCTTTATTCTAAGACTGTGTGGCCCCTGGTTCTGGACTCGCCCAACATTGGGAACATTTTTCCTGCATCTAGCTTGTCCAGTCCTTTTATAATTTTATATGTTTCTATCAGATTCCGCCCCCCTCATCCTTCTAAACACCAGTGAATACAAGCCTAGTCTTTTCAATCTTTCCCTCATGTACAAGATAACATGAACAGCCACAGTCTTAATCCCAGGGTAGAGAATTCTAAAACTAGAGGGCACAGGCTTCAGGTGAGACGGGGGAGCTTCAGTCTGAAGAAGTGTTTCGGCCCGAAACGTCGCCTACTTCCTTCGCTCCATAGGTGCTGCTGCACCCACTGAATTTCTCCAGCAATTTTGTGTACCTTCGATCTTCCAGCATCTGCAGTTCCTTCTTGAACAGCTTTAAGAGGGCCTGACCGCTTTACGCGACTTTTTCGGCGACTGCTGGCTCCCGTCATGGGTCGTCGCAGGTCGCCGAAAATGTTCAACGTGTTGAAAATCCAGCAGCGACCAGAAAGATGCTACGACTCTTTGGGCGACTGAGGAGACCATCATGGCCGTGAGTAGTTGCCCAAAGAGTCGTACCTTGTTCTGGTCGCCGCTGGATTTTCAACATGTTGAACATTTTCGCCCACCTGCAGCGACCTATGATGGGTGCCGACGGTCGCCGAAAAAGTTGTGTTAGTGGGACAGGCCCATAGCCTTTACACCTAGACTGGAGGGCAGTCGTGTATGGAATGAACCTCCAGAGGAAGTTATGGAAGTGGATACAATTTTGACTTTAAAAGAAGACATTTGGACAGATTTATGGAGAGGAAGGATTTAGAGGGGTCTGGGCCGAATAATAATATAATAATAATAATAATAAGAAGAATAATAATAATAATAATAATAATAATAATAATAATAATAATAATATATTTTATTGTCATTGCACGTCAGTGCAACGAGATTTAGTATGCAGCTTCCAACCGATGAAAAAGAAAAGTAAAATAAATAAATAAGCTGTGTGTCGTGACCATAGAAACATAGAAACATAGAAAATAGGTGCAGGAGTGGGCCATTCAGCCCTTCGAGCCTGCACCACCATTCAATATGATCACGGCTGATCATCCACTCAGTATCCTGTACCTGCCTTCTCTCCATACCCCCGGATCCCCTTAGCCACAAGGGCCACATCTAACTCCCTCAGCCAATGAACTGGCCTCAACTACCCTCTGTGGCAGAGAGTTCCAGAGATTCACCACTCTCTGTGTGAAAAAAGTTCTTCTCATCTCGGTTTTAAAGGATTTCCCCCTTATCCTTAAGCTGTGACCCCTTGTCCTGGACTTCCCTAACATCGGGAACAATCTTCCTGCATCTAGCCTGTCCAACCCCTCCCTGACCATCCGAGGGAGACAGTCCATGGGGGGTGGGGGGGGCACTCAGCAGGGCCGGTTCAGAGCCGCTATAGCTCTTGGAATAAAGCTGTTTCTGAGTCTGGAGGTTCGGGCGTAGAAGGCCTTGTAACGTCTGCTGGAGGGAAGTAGTTCAAACAGTCCGTTACAGGGGTGTGATGAGTCTTTATGGATGCTGATGGCCTTCCTGATCATGTCCCAATGATCCTCTGCGCTCTGTGGACGACGCGCTGAAGAGTTCTCCTCTCCGCCTCCGTGCAGCTGAGATACCACGCAGAGATGCCCTACGTTAATATGCTCTCTGTGGTGCAGCGGTAGAACGTTGTCAGCAGCTGTTGGGGCAGACCAGTCTTTTTTAATGAATGCAGGCAAATGGAATGAACCCACGATGCCAACTTGGTCGGCGTGGACTGGAGGGCCCCGTTTCTCGGCAGATCCGTGACGCATTTCTGGTTCCATTTTTATCACCACAACTTTCCCCGTCTACCCTTGAGAAGATTTGCAAGTGTACAAGTGTATGTTTACAAAGTGTTGACAAAGTCTGGCCGTTGGTCGAGCTGCATTTAGAAAACTCTTGTTTAATAATAGACAGAGAATGGAGCGGCTGGGCTTGTACACTCTGGAGTTTAGAAGGATGAGAGGGGATCTCATTGAAACATATAAGATTGTTAAGGGCTTGGACACGCTAAAGGCAGGAAATATGTTCCCAATGTTGGGGGAGTCCAGAACCAGGGGCCACAGTTTAAGAATAAGTAGTAAGCCATTTAGAACGGAGACGAGGAAACATTTTTTTCTCACAGAGAGTGGTGAGTCTGTGGAATTCTCTGCCTCAGAGGGCGGTAGAGGCAGGTTCTCTGGATGCTTTGAAGAGAGAGCTAGATAGGGCTCTTAAAAATAGCAGATTCAGGGGATATGGGGAGAAGGCAGGAACGGGGTACTGATTGGGGATGATCAGCCATGATCATATTGAATGGCAGTGCTGGCTCGAAGGGCCGAATGGCCTACTCCTGCACCTATTTCCTATGTTTCTATTTTCTTTTAGTTTACTTTAGATACAGATCGGAAACATTTCCCTTCGGCCTACGGAGCCCCGCGCCGACCAGCGATCCCCGCGCACTAAAGTGCCCGTCCCACTGTTTGAGCTAATTCTCCCGAGTTTGCCCTGATTCGAACGCGGAGATTTACGGTAATGGCCGCTCGTAGATACTCGGGGCTCTCATGGACATTTTCCAACTTGTTGAAAAATCTTCACGAGTCTTCACGAGCTTACCGCGTTTTCCAAATACCTGCCGTCAGCGTTACAAGCCGCTAAGAGACGTCCCCGAGCTCCGGCGTACCCGCCACGTACATTCTACGTGCTTACCGCGAGTTTGATTTTTTTTTAAACTCGGGAGAGCTCTTGAATGAACTCGTACAGTGGGACAGGGCCTTAACACTAGTTCTGCACACCCTACGGACAATTTACAATGATGACAGGCCAATTAACCTACAAATCTTTGGAGCGGGGGAGGAATGCAATGATCTCGGAGAAAACCCACGCAGGTCACGGGGAGAGGGTACAAACTCCGTGCAGACAGGCACCCGTAGTCGGGATCGAACCCGGGTCTCTGGCGCTGTAAGAGCCACCGCAACGCCCTAAACCATCTCTTAACCATTCCCCAAAACCTCTCCTTTGCTTGCTTGCCGGGTGAAATGTGCAACTGAGCTCCAATTGGGGTGGGGAAATAACTGTTCTTTTACGAAGGACTTTGACTGCAGCTTTGTAAATAATGCCAATTGGCCAGCAGCTATTCTTGCTTCCTCCCATCTGCTTTCAATTGTCTTAAATGTAAAATAACAAACCGAGAGAAAAGGCACACGACTTGTTGCAAAAAATATAACGAATGTTGGGGATCTGAAGTCCAAACGGGCGAAGGTCATGAGGTTAGGGCAGCATGGTGGCGCAGCGGTAGCGCTCATAACGTCAAATGGAGTAGAATTAGGCCGTTCGGCCCATCAAATCTACTCCGCCATTCAATCATGGCTGATCTATCTCTCCCTCCTAACCCCATTCTCCTGCCTTCTCCCCATAACCTCTGACACCCGTACTAATCTTAAAGTTAAAGAGGTCTTTAAAATGATGAGAGGGATAGACAGAGTTGATGTGGACAAGCTTTTCCCTTTGAGAATAGGGAGGATTCAAACAAGAGGACATGACTTCAGAATTAAGGGACAGAAGTTTAGGGGTAATATGAGGGGGAACTTCTTTACGCAGAGAGTGGTGGCGGTGTGGAATGAGCTCCCAGTGGAAGTGGTGGAGGCAGGTTCATTGGTATCATTTAAAAATAAATTGGATAGGCATATGGATGAGAAGGGAATGGAGGGTTATGGTACGAGTGCAGGCAGGTGGGACTAAGGGGAAAAAAATTTGTTCGGCATGGACTTGTAGGGCCGAGATGGCCTGTTTCCGTGCTGTAATTGTTATATGGTTATATGGTTATATGGTTAATCAAGAATCTATCCATCTCTGCCTTAAAAATATCCATTGACCTGCCCTCCACAGACTTCTGTGGCAAAGAATTCCACAGATTCACCACCCTCCTGTGTGATAAATTCCTCCTCATCTCCTTCCGAAAGGTTATAATAGTCCTTTTATTCTGAGGCTGTGACCTCCAGTCCTAGACTCTCCCACCAGTGGAAACATCCTCTCCACATCCACTTTCACTATTCTGAATGTCTCACTGAGGTTCGCCCCTTGTACCTGCCATCCTCAGCATTGGCCAAAGCAGTGATCTGAGAACTGTCAGAACTACCGTGGAAACAAGTCATCTTTGACCCTGAGGGACAGTGGTAAACCAAGAGGAAGAATGCATTCACAACCTGAATCGTCTGTCCATACCCTCCACAGATGAAAACTCACAAAATGCTGGAGTAACCTCAACGGGTCAGGCGGCATTTCTGGAGGGCAT
Source organism: Leucoraja erinaceus (assembly GCF_028641065.1). Lineage (NCBI taxonomy): Eukaryota > Metazoa > Chordata > Chondrichthyes > Rajiformes > Rajidae > Leucoraja > Leucoraja erinaceus. Next base: position 4,213,092 of record NC_073384.1, on the reverse strand, counting down.
GAATTGGTGCCATTTCAGCCCCTCTAAAAAGGCTGCCTGACCTCGCAATTAATACGGGTGTCAGAGGTTAAGGGGAGAAGGCAGGAGAATGGGGTTAGGAGGGAGAGATAGATCAGCCATGTTTGCGGATTAAACTGGATGGGCCGAATGGCCTAATTCTACTCATATGACCTTCTGACCTGCTGAATTCCTCCTGCATGGGCCGAATGGCCTAATTCTACTCATATGACCTTCTGACCTCCTGAATTCCTCCTGCACTTCGTGTTTTGCTCAGGACTGCAGCATCTGCAATTCCTTTCAAATCTAAACCTCATTCTTGTTTAAGAAAGAACTGCAGATGCTGGAAAAATCGAAGGTGGACAAAAATGCTGGAGAAACTCAGCGGGTGAGGCAGCGTCTATGGAGCGAAGGAATAGGTGACGTTTCGTCCCGAAACGTCACCTATTCCTTCGCTCCATAGACGCTGCCTCACCCGCTGAGTTCCTCCAGCATTTTGTGCCTACCTTCCACTTCATTCTTGCTTTCGTCAGCTGAATCTGCGAGAAATGCAGCAACTTGGATTATGCATGAAAAGTAATGACAAGCGAGAGGTATTTCGGTGCATATTTGGCTCCAGCTAAAAACATCTAGGAGTAGCACAGATGTAATTTTATTTGAATCGATCATTTTGCATTCATGAACTAGAGTACATTCAGCTCCCCCATTAATTCTCCGACGAAAAAGTTGCTTTAGGAAGTCTGGCTTCAGTCCAGGAAATTTCCCATTAAGCTTGGCTCACCTCGAATGTACCACGGCAATCAATTCAGTGCTCTTTTGGCAAATATCAGTGATATAAAAAAACGTATTGTCACCGGTTTTAATTTCTAAATGGAACTGGTTCATCTTTGGGACATTAGAAACACAGAAACATAGAAAATAGGTGCAGGAGTAGGACATTCGGCCCTTCGAGCCTGCACCGCCATTCAATATGATCATGACTGATCATCCAACTCAGTATCCTGTACCTGCCTTCTCTCCATACCCCCTGATCCCTTTAGCCACAAGGGCCACATCTAACTCCCTCTTAAATATAACCAATGAACTGGCCTCAACTACCTTCTGTGGCAGAGAGTTCCAGATATTCACCACTCTCTGTGTGAAAAATGTTTTTCTCATCTCTGTCCTAAAAGATTTCCCCTTTATCCAGAATTAAGGGACAGAAGTTTAGGGGTAATATGAGGGGGAACTTCTTTACTCAGAGAGTGGTAGCGGTGTGGAATGTGCTTCCAGTGGAAGTGGTGGAGGCAGGTTCATTGGTATCATTTAAAAATAAATTGGATAGGCATATGGATGAGAAGGGAATGGAGGGTTATGGTATGAGTGCAGGCAGGTGGGACTAAGGGGATAAAAAAGTTGTTCGGCACGGACTTGTAGGGCCGAGATGGCCTGTTTCCGTGCTGTAATTGTTATATGGTTATAAGGTTATCCTTAAACTGTGACCCCTTGTTCTGGACTTCCCCAACATCGGGAACAATCTTCCTGCATCTAGCCTGTCCAACCCCTTAAGTTTCTATAAGATCCCCCCTCAATCTTCTAAATTCTAACGAGTTCTTGGCCAGTGTTTCACCGACAGTAGCACGGTAGCGCAGCGGTAGAGTCGCTGTCTTACTGCGCCGGAGACCCGGGTTCGATCCTGACTACGGGTGCTGTATGTATGCACGGAGTTTGCACGTCCTCCCCATGACCGAGTGGGTTTTCTCCGGGTGCTCTGGTTTCCTCCCACGCCCCAAAGACGGACAGGTCTGACCCCGCTGAGTTACTCCAGTTTCGTTTTGTTTCGAGATACAGCGTGGAAACAGACCCTTTGTCCGACCAGCGACCCCCACCCCGCACACTAACACTACCCTACACACACTAAGGCCAATTTACATTTATACCAGGACAATTAACCAACAAATATGTACGTCTATGGAGTGCGGGAGGAAACCGAAGATCTCGGAGAAAACCCTCGCAAGTCACGGGGAGAACGTACAAACTTGTGCAGACAGCACCCGTAGTGTTTCTGGTTTCTGGTTTCCTCCCACACTCCAAAGGCGTGCAGGCTCAACGTCCTAATTCTGCTCCTTTGTTTAATGGCCTTTTGACAACAGTGATTCGAGCCACCAGCTCCACTAACAGCATCTTGTTAACAACGAGGGAACGGCAATAAGTGTTGAGCCATCCAAATCCCAGAGATACTGAATTAAAATGCTTTGTGAAGGGTAGTCACTGTCGATTTGTCTGGATTATCGATTTGCAAGGATTAACCGGCTGCTTTGAAGCCGTATACAGATAGAAGATATTGCATGCAACCATTTTGCAATGCATGAAAACATAAGCAAAAGGGAAAGATAGAAATATAGAAAATAGGTGCAGGAGGAGGCCATTCGGCCAGCACTGGTGATCATGGCTGATCGTCCCCTATCGATAACCGGTGCCTGCCTTCTCCCCATATCCCTTGACTCCACTAGCCCCTAGAGCTCTATCTAACTCTCTCTTAAATCCATCCAGTGATTTGGCCTCCACTGCCCACTGTGGCAGGGAATTCCACAAATTCACAACTCTCTGGGTGAAAAAGTTGTTTCTCACCTTAGTCTTAAATGACCTCCCCTTTATTCTAAGACTGTGTGGCCCCTGGTTCTGGAGTAACGGAAAGTGCTGGAGTAACTCAGCAGGTCGGGCAGCAACTCTGGAGCATGTGGATAGGTGAAGTTTTGGGTCGGGGACCTTTCATCCGACCAAGAGGGTTTTTATTTGCATGCTGGCCCATCAGATCAGATATACTGTACATGAACACACTTAAGAGAAATCAGCACGGTGGCGCAACGGTAGAGTTGCTGCCTCACAGCGCCAGTGACCCAGGTTCGATCCCGACTACGGGTGCCGTCTGTTCGGTGTTTGTACGATCTCCCCGTGATCTGTCAAGAGTCAAGAGAGGTTATTGTCATGTGTCCCCCAGATAGGACAATGAAATTCTTGCTTGCTGAAGCACAACAGAATATTGTAGGCATAAATACAGAACAGATCAGTGTGTCCATATACCATAGACTATAGGTGTTTAAGAAGGAACTGCAGATGCTGGAAAATCGAAGGTACACAAAAATGCTGGAGAAACTCAGCAGGGTGCAGCAGCATCTATGGAGCGAAGGAAATAGGCAACGTTTCGTCCCGAAACGTTGCCTATTTCCTTCGCTCCATAGATGCTGCTGCACCTGCTGAGTTTCTCCAGCATTTTTGTGTACCTACCATAGACTATATATATACACACACATAAATAAACAGATACAGTGCAATAGACTGTATAGTTCAGAGTTTGTTTGAAGTTGTGTTTAATAGTCCGATCTCCGTTTTCTCCTACACTCCATGGACGTACAGGTTTGTAGGTTAAATAACTTGGTATAAAGCTGGGCGGCTGTCACTCTACTCAACAACGTACCTCGGTGACTGCCAATCACCATCGCCCCCCGGACACTTATTATTTTCTTTATTAAAATCGTTTGCTATGTCGCTCTTCAAGGGAGATGCTAAATGCATTTCGTTGTCTCTGTACTGTACACTGACAATGACAATTAAAATTGAATCTGAATCTGAATCTGAATCTGAATCTAAATGTTGAAAAAAATTGTCCCTAGTGTATGTATGGGGTTAATGTTCATGTGCGGGGATTGCTGGCCTACGCGGACTCGGTGGGCTGAAGGGCCTGTTTCCGTGCTGTATCTGTGAACTAAACTAACCTAATAACACATCTGTGAATGTGAAAGCCCTTGCTTATCCACTTTAACTCGTGTACAAACTTTAATGTCAGCTTTATCTCATCCTATTGACGAAACATCTGAAGAAACAGGAATCTTGCACTTTAATGAAATGTCCCACATTTTAATTGGCTTGGTGTGAATGTCAAAAATTGTCCCCAGTGTGTAGGATAGTGTTAGTGTGCTGGGAACCGCTGGCCGATACGGTCTTGGCGGACAGAAGGGCCTGTTTCCGTGCAGCATCTCTAAACTACCTGTCAGGAAATTCAACATCACTATCGGTCAAACTGTGATTCTTTTTTAGTTCAATACAGTGATGTATCAGAGTCTGAAGAAGGAGTCTGCCTTAAAACATCGCTTATCTATGTCCTCCAGGGATGCCACCTGACCCACAGAGTTACTCCAGCACTTTGTGTGTTTATTGGTAAATCAGCATCTGCAGTTCCTTGCCTCTCCGGATGCAAAATATATTGTTTGGGTCAGCAGTTTATTTTAATAAATTTGCATAAGATTTCTGTTGTCATAGATCAGACAACTAAACTGGACCATCCTTACCACAACTAAAGAACAGTCCTGAACGCCAATCCACCTCATCTGGAGACTGTCTTCGATTGGACTTTACTAGACATATTATCTTGCATTCAAGGATGTTACTTTAACCTGTATCTGTACACTGTGAATGGCTCGATTCTGAAGGGGCTGTCCCACTTGGGCGACCTAATCCGCGAGTTCTGGCGAGTTTTCCCTCGACTCGTACTCGCAGCATGGTCGACACGAGGTCCTAGGAGGTCTTTGTAACTCTCCTTCATGCTCGAGAGTAGTCCCCGCGTACTCGAGGCCTCAGCTAGGTCGCGGCGTATTTTTCAACGTGTTAAAAAATGCCCACGTGTAAAAAATGGTCGCCATGGAAAAAATCGATACTTTTTTACTCGTAGGTTTAGTCGAAGTAGGTCGTAGTAGGTCGGCATGTTAGTCGTAGGTAATCGAGGGTAGTCGAAGGTAGTCGTAGATAGTCTTCAACATAGTCGAAGGGAGGTCGAAGGAGGTCGTCTTCACTCTCCACTATTTGGTGTCCAATTTTCCCGAAGTTAGTTGTAGCTGGTCTTCAACATAGTCGAAGGAGGTCTTCAACATGACTTTTTTTCAAACTCTCTTAAAGTATTTTAAGCTCGCCAATTAGGTCGCCGCAGTGGGACAGTCGTTTAACCATGTATCGTCTTTCCGCTGACTGGTTAGCACGCAATAAAAGCTTAAAGGGCCTGTCACACTTGGCGATTTTTTCAGCGACTGCAGGCATCGTTGACTGACGGATCAGGTCACCGAAAAATTTGCGGCGTGACGCGGGGTGATGAGGTATTGACGGGGGTGTTTTTCCAAGTGTCGCAACCTTTTTTTTTGTCGCCGCTGGATTCTGAAATGTTCGAAATCTTTTGGCGACACTGATATGACGCCGGCAGTCACCGTAAAACATCGCCAAGTGGGACAGGTCCTTTACACTGTACCTCGGTACACGCGACAATAAACTAAACCGAACTGAACTGAGAAGGGTCTCGCCCCGAAACGTCGTCTATTCCTTTTCCCCAGAGTTGCTGCCTGACCCGCTGGGTTACTCCAGCTTTTTGTGTCTATCTGCGATCGTTCGTAACTCGGGCCGTCCCAGTGACAAAGTGCGCAGTTGCGTATTCTGCTTGCAATCTCAATGTCAACATTGAGAAGGTGCGGATCTTGGGCTGGTTCAAATGGAATTTTCTTAAACAAATGCACATTGACAGAATAACAAGAAGTTTCAATTTGTTTTAAGACATGGAATCCCGCTCATAATAATTCACCCCAGTTTGGGAGATCCTTTGGCATATGCTGGATATGATATAAGATTAACTTCAACGGCGGTAAACAGAACTGCCAGGAAGACGGATGAGGATAGGGATGAGTATGACATTTGGAAATTTATATGTCCTTCCACTAAATAAATGATTAGGCCAGTGTACAATACACGGTGAAGGATAATATTTTTGCACTTTTCTCCTCAAGTTGTCAATGATAGTTTGAACTCGTGACTTTTCCTGAATGTCTGAGACACTTGTGTCTCATTTATAGATGGAAGAGTTATCATTTACAGTCTGAAGAAGGGTCTCCACCCGAAATGTCACCCGTTCCTTCTCTCTGGAGAGATGCTACCCGTCTGTCCTGCTGAGTTACCCCAGAATTGTGCGTCTATCTTCGGTTTAAACCACCACCTGCAGTTCCGTCTGACGCTGTGTAGTGTTTATGTTGTAATTTAAAAAAGGGGGGACTTTTCAGCAGGTAATACATTCTCCGATGAATTTACATGTCGAGTTTTCAATCTCGTGGGTTTGGAGTTATTCGGTACCAGGCCATTGATTCTCAACGCCCATTGATGTCAATAGAATAAATGGCTCAGTGTTTATCCTCCAGCCTAGTTAGACCTGTGATTGAAATGTCTTTTTTGGAGCTCGTGTAGAATGAGTTTGGGCTGTTTCCAGCATTCTTAAAGTCGACAGTAAATCGACAGCCCAGGAGTTGGTGTTTGGAGCGACGTGCATACTGATGTTGATGAAATAGGCTCTTATGATTACTTGTGGAGGCCAAATCAATGGAAGACAGACACAAAATGCTGGAGTAATTCAGCGGGACAGGCAGCATCTCTGGAGAGAAGGAATGGGTGGCGTTTCGGGTCGGGAAATGTTGTCGGAAGTGAGTCTGAAGAAGGGTCTCAACCCAAAACGTCACCCAGAGATGCTGCCTGTGAATAGACAATAGAGTCACGCAGCGTGGGAACAGGCCCTTCAGCCCAACTCACCCATGCTCCATCTACACTAGTCCCACCTGCCATATTAGACAATAGACAATAGACAATAGGTGCAGCAGTAGGCCATTCGGCACTTCGAGCCAGCACCGCCATTCAACGTGATCATGGCTGATCATTCCCCAATCAGTACCCCGTTCCTGCCTTCTCCCCTGAGTTACTCCAGCACTTTGTGTCTATCTGCAGTTCCTTCCTACGCACCAAGTCAATGGATATTTTTTAAGGCGGAGATTGACGGATTCTTGATTAGTACAGGTATCAGTGGTTATGTAGAGAAGGCAGGAGAGTGGGGTTGACAGGGAAAGATGGATCAGCCATGATTGAATGGCGGAGCAGACTCAATGGGCCGAATGGCCTTATTCTGCTCCTAGAACTTATGAACATGAATTTTATCCCTTTGGGTCAAGGGCCTGTCCCACTTAGGCGAGTGTTTGCCTCATGGTCGCTACATGTTCGCGGGTGGTCTCTGGTTAGTCTCCTTCATGTTCGCGAGGAGTTCCCGCATTCTGGGAACGAGCTGCAGCCTCAGTATGGTCACCGCAAATTTTTCAACATGTTGAAAATTGGTCGCCATGGTGAAAAATCGATAATCCTGTAGTCGTAGGTGCAGTTGTAGTGGGGTCGGCATGTAGTTACGGGCAGGCGAGATAGCCGTAGGTAGTTTTAGTTAAACTCCTTAGCTAACCGGGCATTTTCATTGGGGAAAAAAAAACGTAAGCACGAGTTTTCAGAACCAAGGAAAACCGCCCACTATTGTTAAATGTCCGCCAAACTTCACAGCTGTGTATCTCTGGCTTATTAAAAGTTGTATGGCTTTTTAAAAGTGTCTCCACTCCTTCTCCCCCCCAACTCTCACCTTCTCCCCCCTCTCTCCCCTCCCCCCCCCCCCCCCCGCTCTTTTAAAGGACTTACCGTACACTGTGCTAGCCGTCTTGTGTGTCCCGTGCATGCGTGTGTGTGTGTCTGTATCACCTTGGTTTTGCACTGTGTGAATTTCAGACAGCGCTCCCCCGCTTTCCCTGACCCCTTGCCTTAGTGTGTGTGTGTGTGTGTGTGTGTGTGTGCGTGCGTGCGGTGTGTGTGTGTGTGTGTGTGTGTGTGTGCATTAGTGTGTGTCTATGTGTGTGTGTGCGTCTGTGTGTGTGCATACGCGTCTGTATGTGTGTGTGCGTTTATGTGTGTGTGTGTGTGTGTGTGTGTGCATTAGGTGTGTGTGTGTGTGTGTGTGTGTGTGTGTGTGTGTGTGTGTGTGTGTGTGTGTGTGTGTGTGTGTGTGTGTGTGTGTGTGTGTGCATGTAGTGTGTGTGTGTGTGTGTGCGTGTGTGTGTGTGTGTGTGTGTGTGTGCGTGTGCGTGTGTGCGTGTGTGTGTGCGTTGTGTGTGTGTGCGTGCGTGCGTGCGCGTGTGTGTTCCACTCTGCCAGTCGCCGTTCCAGTTCCCGGTTTTTCAGGCGACTGCCACAAACATGACAGTCCGCTGGAAAATCGCCTAAGTGGGACAGGCCCTGAAGGCTTCAAATACATTAACGGGGTATTGCATGCAGATTCAACTCTGACCTTGCAATAAGTTTAGTTCTATTATTGTCATGTGTACAGAGGTGTAGTGAAAAGCTTGGGGCTGTTCTCAAACCGAGCTGTGACGCATCTCGACATGGTGCACGTGTGGACATTGGTGAGAGTTGTAGGGGACATGCCGAACGTCGTAGGCCCTCTCGGGAAGTAGACGCCTTCGAAGCTGTTTTGAGTCTGGCGGTGCGCTCCTTCAAGCTTCTGTACCGTCTGCCCGACAGGAGTGGGGAGAGGAAGGAATGACCGTGTTGGAACAAGTCTTTGATTCTGTTGGCTGATTTCCCGATGCAGCTTGAAGTCTAGATGAAGTCAACGGTGGGGAGTCTGGTCCCTGTGATGGGTTGTCAATGGGTGTGAACACAACTGCACACCATTCAATAGTCCTTTCATTCTGTATCGAGCCGAAACAGTTGCAGTTGCAGGTACATATCCGCAGCGTAATTTAGACATTTCACCAGTCGTGACAACATATTGATGTAGTGGGAATCCAAGGGCCCTTGAGTCATTGTGGAAGAGACTTGGCCTCCAATTCTTGAAAAGGATGAAACCGAGAATCACAGTGGAAGGCTGAAGGGCCTGTCCCACTTGGCCGATTTTTTTCGGCGACTGCCGGCATCGTTGACTGACGTATCAGGTCACCGAAAAATACGCGGCGCGATGACATGCGACGCGCGGTGTGTTTTTTCCAAGTGTCGCAACATTTTTTTTTTTTGTCACCGCTGGATTTTGAAATGTTCAAAATCTTTTGGCGACACTGAAATGACGCCGGTAGTCGCGGCAAGTCAACTGTCAGGCCCTTAAAGTCTCGGCACAACATCTCTGAAACTTGTTTCAAAGGTTGAACCAAATAATAAAAATACCAGGCCGACACGGTGGCGCAGCGGTAGAGTTGCTGCCTCACAGCGCCAGTGACCCGGGTTTGATCCCGACTACGGGTGCTGTCTGTACGGAGTTTGTACTTTCTCCCCCTGTGACCTGCCTGGGTTTTCTCTGAGATCTTCAGGTTTCCTCCCACACTCCAAAGACGTGCAGGTTTGTAAGTTAATTGACTTTGGTAAAATTGTAAATTGTCCCTAGTGTGTGTAGGATAGTGTTAATGTGTGGGGATCGCTGGTCAGCGCTGGCTCGGTGGGCCGAAGGGCCTGTTTCTGCGCTGTATCTCTAAACTAAGCCATTAAATTGGAGGCATGTGACACGGTTACTGCAGACACAGACAGATACTCGAGATAGATGGCCTCTATTCAAAGAGCTTTGTAATTGTTAATGCCGAGTTCTTGTGGATGGCTTATCATTAGTGTCGTGCACAGTATGTACAGATAGTTCTGCCACAGGGCATATTTCCATAACTCGAAAGGACACAAAGTGCTGGAGTAACTCAGCAGGTCAGGCGGTATCTCTGGAGAACACAGCAGTCTGACGAAGAGTCTAGACCCGAAACATCATCAATCCGTGTTCTCCACAGATGATGCCTGACCCGCTGAGTTACTCCAGCACTCTGTGAAACGTCACCTATCCATGTTCTCCACAGATGCTGCCTGACCCGCTGAATTACTCCAGCACTCTGTGAAACGTCACCTATCCATGTTCTCCACAGATGCTGCCTGACCCGCTGAGTTATGGTGCAGCAGCATCTATGGAGCTAAGGAAATAGGCAACGTTTCGGGCCGAAACCCTTCTGGAAATAGGCAACGTTTCGGGCCGAAACCCTTCCGGGTTTCGGCCCGAAACGTTGCCTATTTCCTTAGCTCCATAGATGCTGCTGCACCCGCTGAGTTACTCCAGCACTCTGTGAAACGTCAGCTATCCATGTTCTCCACAGATGCTGCCTGACCCGCTGAGTTACTCCAGCACTCTGTGAAACGTCACCTATCCATGTTCTCCACAGATGCTGCCTGACCCGCTGAGTTACTCCAGCACTCTGTGTCCTTTTTTGCGTTAACCAGCATCTGCGATTCTTTGTTTCTACATCTCTGAAGAGCAGGGGTAGCTGACATTTGAGATCGAGTCCCTTCTTCAGACTGATTCCGACCTGAAATGTCACCTCGGTTCAATGGTTTCTTTATTGTCAGGTGTACCAAGTGCAGTTAAATATATTTTATGCGTGCAGATCAGCAAAGCTATCCGTGTACATAAGCGCGATCGCCCCGGTCAGTACCGAATGTACAGAGCAGCCACTGAGCCCACACGCAAGAGTCGCCTTTGTACAGTCCCAGCTACCGCTGGTTACAAAGGCCCCTTTGCAGCCGTCACCTCCATTCCGTTCGCACCCGCCTTCCGACGCCTGTCCGGGTTCTCCAGAGATGCCGCTTGATCCGTCGAGTTACTCCAGCACTTTGTGTCCTTTTTTGCGTAAACCTGCACCTGCAGTTCTTCATTTTCTCCGTAACCGTAAATGGTTACGACACGATTAACGGGTTTGCGGGCAGGCCCTTTGTATCAAGCGATCAGCACTGGTCCCAGCACAATTGCCGTCAGGAAAACCCATTTAAGTCCGTGTTTGAACATGCTTAAGAAGGAACTGCAGATGCGGGAAAAAAATCGATAGGTAGACAAGAAATGCTGGAGGAACTCAGCGGCTGAGGCAGCATCTGTGGAGCGAAGGAATAGGCGACGTTTCGGGTCGAGACCCTTCTTCCGACTGATGCGGAGGCAGCAGCGGCAGTGGAGACCAAACTTGGACCCGGAGCTGTAGCGGCGGCAGCAGCAGCGGGGACCCGACTAGGCCTCGGAGCTGTAGCGGCGGCTGCAGTGGAGGCCCGGCTTGGCTCCGGAGCCGTGGCGGCGGGGACCCGACTAGGCCCCGGAGCCGTGACGGCGGCAGCGACCACCCGCGGAGTTTGAACCGGCCCGTTCGCGGAGCACGGTTGAGCCGCGGGATTTACCATCACCCGGTGGGGTCACAACATCTGGAGCCTGGATCGCCGTCAGCGCAGAGGGAGAACAAAGAGGGAACAGACAGAGACTTTAAGATTTTGCCTTCCACCACGGCGAGGAGGTGTTTGGTGAACTCACTGTGGTGGATGTTAAATTTGTGTTGATTGTGTGATTTTGTCATTTTTTATTATATGTATGACTGCAGGGAAACGAAATTTCGTTCAGACCGAAAGGTCTGAATGACAAGAAACGAATCTAAGCGAATCATAGCAAAAAGATTTGAGTATAGGAGCAGGGAGGTTCTACTGCAGTTGTACAGGGTCTTGGTGAGACCATACCTGGAGTATTGCGTACAGTTTTGGTCTCCAAATCTGAGGAAGGACATTATTGCCATAGAGGGAGTGCAGAGAAGGTTCACCAGACTGATTCCTGGGATGTCAGGACTGTCTTATGAAGAAAGACTGGATAGACTTGGTTTATACTCTCTAGAATTTAGGAGATTGAGAGGGGATCTTATAGAAACTTACAAAATTCTTAAGGGGTTGGACAGGCTAGATGCAGGAAGATTGCTCCCGATGTTGGGGAAGTCCAGGACAAGGGGTCACAGCTTAAGGATAAGGGGGAAATCCTTTTAAAACCGAGATGAGAAGAACTTTTTTCACACAGAGAGTGGTGAATCTCTGGAACTCTCTGCCGCAGAGGGTAGTCGAGGCCAGTCCATTGGCTATATTTAAGAGGGAGTTAGATGTGGCCCTTGTGGCTAAGGGGATCAGAGGGTATGGAGAGAAGGCAGGTACGGGATACTGAGTTGGATGATCAGCCATGATCATATTGAATGGCGGTGCAGGCTCGAAGGGCCGAATGGCCTACTCCTGCACCTAATTTCTATGTTTCTATGTTTCTAATCTAATCTAATCTAAGCAGGCTTGTCGGGGAGCTGGGAAGGGGATGGGAAGGAGGGAGAAAGCAAGGACTACCTGAAATTGCTGTAGTGACGACTTTCAATAACGCTAGGAACATATCCATCGCATTATACCAATTACCTATGCTTGAATTTGCAAGGGAATGCTAGTGATGAGTGCAGAAATTTGCATAGTGATGACATTTCAAGTTCTTTAAATCTTTTTTTTTTCCAAACCACATTATAAAAATTCCTTCAAGCCTTTGATACACTCACCTAATTTCTGCATCTGAGGCGCAGTTTGAATTTCGCTGGGAAATTGTTCCTCTGGGTGCTTTACCGCGTTTAAATTCAAGTTGTTATTATCCCAGGGAAGATTTGTATTAAAATCTGTGATTTCGACTGAAATCACTTTGGTACCATCTAAAAAACATTAAAATGGAGGAAAAAGATATCAGGCACTTTTGCATATCTCTCTTTAAAAAGGGAATGAAATATCAGTCAGTGGGTGTGATTTGTGTGCTTAAGTGCGGAGATAAATACAATACATGGAACTACACAACATTAAATCGAGCACAGTTATACTAACATAAATTCAATCCTTAATTAAAAGCACTACAGGAAAATATCCAGGAAGCAAAAATAAACAAGTATATTCAGCCTGGCTTTCAATAGCATGGGGTCATGTGCTGCCAGCTATATTGAATTCTTTGAATTAGACAGTGGTAAGGCATGAGCTGTGATATGCCAAAGTGACATGCAGCGTGGAAACAGGCCCTTCAGCCCAACTCGCCCATGCTAACCAACATGCTCCATCTACACTAGTCCCACCTGCCATATTAGACAATAGACAATACACAATAGGTGCAGGAGTAGGCCATTTGGCCTTTCGAGCCAGCACTTCCATTCAATGTGATCATGGCTGATCATCCCCAATCAGTACCCCGTTCCTGCCTTCTCCCCATATCCCCTGATTCTGCTATCTTTAAGAGCCCTATCTAGCTCTCTCTTGAAAGCATCCAGAGAACCGGCCTCCACCGCCCTCTGAGGCGGAGAATTCCACAGACTCACCACTCTCTGTGAGAAAAAGTGTTTCCTTGTCGCCGTTCTAATATTAAGGGATTGGACACGCTAGAGGCAGGAAACATGTCCCTGACGTTGGGGGAGTCCAGAACCAGGGGCCACACACAGTTTAAGAACAAGGGGTCGGCCATTTAGGACAGAGATGAGGAGAAACTTTTTTGCCCAGAGAGTTGTGAATCTGTGGGATTCTCTGCATCAGAAGGCAGTGTGGAGGCCGGTTCTCTGGATGCTTTCAAGAGAGTTAGATAGAGCTCTTAAAGATAGCGGAGTCAAGGGATATGGGGAGAGGGCAGGAACGGGGTACTGATTGGGGATGATCAGCCATGATCACATTGAATGGCGGTGCTGGCTTGAAGGGCTGAATGGCCTACTCCTGCACCTATTGTCTATTGTCCATTTTACATTGCCATATCCCTCTGAACTTGTCCTACCCATGTACCTGTCTAATTGCTACCTCCTCTGGCATCTCGTTCCATCCCGCCCGCACCCCCACCCCACACCCACCCCCCCCACCCCACACCCCCCCACCACCCACCCCCACCCCTCCCCCCCTCCCACCCAAACCCCCACCCCCAGCCCAACCCCACCCATCCCCTAGATTGCGGAGTCACTCAGGGATATGGGGAGAACTAACAGCCAGAACGGGGTACGAGTGATTGTCAACAGGATAAATCAGCCATGATCACATTGAATGGCAGGTGCTGATCTCGAAGGGCCGAATGGCCTACTCCTGCACCATCATTGTCTATTGTCTATTGTCTATTGTCTATAACAGCATGCGTGCTTGTTGCGCGCGCTGTCGACGCCCACGAGGCAAGAGTGATTCATCTCCCATCCAACTTCAGGCCCCCTTATGCGTGTCAGTCGTACGTCGGGCTGCCGGCTGTCCAGTATTAGCCGAGCGCGGCACCTTTTGCCCCTCATTTGGTAGCGAGAATGTTGGCAACCCTATCCTTGGACCCCAGGCATCCTCCCAGCAAAGGAGAAGTTTGCCAATCTGTTCCTGCCGGCTGTCAGTGTTGATTGGCTCTACATCAATGCTTCAACAACTTAATCAACATTAATTGTATTAAGTATGTGATCAATTATTAGATATTTTAGCTGCTCGCGGGCCTCGGAGATTATTCCATTTAGTATTCAATTTTAGAATGTGAAAACCTCATTTGAATGAGAATGTACGGACAGCCGAGACTATAAAAATAACTGGGAAAATGGTAGAATTTTAGTGTGAAAAACATTAGTGTTGTGTCTACACAGTGGGCTAACTCTGGGCATGCCCATACTATCCTTCACTTCCTCCCCCCCCCCCCCCCCCCCCCCCGTCTCTCTGTCCCCCTCTCTTCCCCCCTCTTCCTCACCTTCATCTGCCCCTTTTTCCCCCTCCACCTCTCTCTCTCACTCTACCCCTCCTCTCCTCCTTCCCTTCTCCCTCTCTCTGCCCTCCCTCTCCCCCCCTCTCTCTCTCCCCTCTCCTCCTCCCCTGTCACTTCTCCCCTTCTCCCTCTCCTCTCCTCTACTCGCCCTCTCCCCCTCTCCCCCCCTCCCCCCCCTCCCCCTCCCCTCGCCCTGCTCCCCCTGCTCCCCCCCCCCTCCCCCCTCCCCCTTCTCTCCCTTCTCCCCCCCTCTCCCCCCCTCTCTCTTCCTCTCCCTCTTCTCTTCCTTCCCCCTCCCCCCCTTCTCCCCCCTCCCCCCCTCCCTCCTGCTCCCTTTTTCTCCCCCTCCCTCCCCTCTTCCCCCTCCCTCCCCCTCTCCCCTTCTCTCCCTTCTCCCCCCCTCCTTCCCCCTCCCCCTTCCCTCTCTTCCCATCCCCCTTCCTTTTCCCCCCTTCCCTCCATCTCCATCCCTCCCCACCCCTCTTCCCCCCGCTCCCCATCTCCCTTCCCCTCCTCCTCCTCTCGCTCCCTCTCCCTCACCTCCTCCCCAACTCACTCTCCCTTCCCCCCTCCCACTCCCCTCTTCCCCCCCACTCTCAAAGAGGGTAAATCACTTTGGCATCATTGAACATGTCCAAGTTCAAGGCCAAATAAGTGATCGGCCTGGTGTGGGAATAATCACTTATCCTTGGGAAATTGAGAATAAATAATGTGAAATTCTAGTGTGGGTTTTCTGCCCATGAAGTCGGGGCACTCGCATCTCCTCAAAGTAATATTTAACTCTGTTCCGGGGGATAATCTTGTCTGGAGAGTTATTGCCTGTGAGCGGAGTTGAGTTTGACTGTGAAATGAAGCAGGCGTGTTTGTGTTTAGACTAAGGGGCTGTTCACTTCATTTAATGGAATTGGTGTTTTCGAATTCAACTCTTTGCCGTCGAACAAAACAAGAGGGGAAAGTAATACCCTTGTACCTGCCGATCTTTCCATCCTGTACTGGGCCTGGCGATTTTCTCGGCGACTGTCTTAGACGTAGCAGGTCGCTGAAAAACCAGCGACAACCTACGTCAGGAGAAGTCAAGCTGCGCTCATTGGCATCAAAAAGCCACTGCCGCCCAAAATTTTTTTTCAACGTGGTGAAAATTTAGCGGTGGCCAGAAAGACGCTACGACTTTTTGCGCGACTGAGGAGGCGACTCACGGCGAACATGAGGCGACAAACTAGTCGCCTGTAGTTGCCTAAACAAATCGCCTCAGTGGGACATGCCCATTAAATCAAAATAAACCATCTTGTAATCTTGCTGTTAAGTGGTGGAGTGACAGTAAATAACGATGAAAGTGATTTACAGAGAAGCCCAATGTTAACTCCCATCAGATTGCATGGTTTGTTTTGTTTCGTCGATATTGGCCCCTGAGTACATTCAGAGTTTTATTTCCAATCGACCTCCCTGTGGTCCCAACCAAAATGTAGGGAAAGATTAGTAGGAAAGAACTGCAGATGCTGGTTTAAATCGAAGGTAGACACAAAAATGCTGGAGTAACTCAGCGGGACAGGCACCGTCTCTGGAGAGTAGGAATGGGTGATGTTTTCGAGTCTGAAGGGCCTCATTCCTTCTCTCCAGAGATGCTGCCTGGCCCGCTGAGTTACTCCAGCATGTTTGTGTCCACCGTAGGAAAAGATTGGTTTGATTTTGTGATACAGCGCGGAAACAGGCCCTTCGGCCCACCGAGTCCGTGCCAATCAGCGATCCCCGCACACTGCACACACCTTACAGGGACAATTTAGGCTTACACCAAGCCAATTCACCTACAAATCTGGGCGTCTTTGGAGTGTGGGAGGAAACCGAAGATCTCGGAGAAAACCCAAGCGGGTCACGGGGAGAACGTACAAACTCCGTACAGACAGCGCCCGTCGTCAGGATCGAACCCGGGCCTCCGACGCTGTAAGCGCTATAAGGCAGCAACTCTACCGCTGCGCCAACGTGCCACCCCTGACCTTGTTGCAGTCAAAGCTGGCAGCTCACGTGTGCTGGGTTTGCTGATCCAGGCACAGATTGCTGGAGTAACTCAGCGGGACAGGCAGCAACCTCTGGAGAGAAGGAATGGGTGACTGAAGAAGGGTCTCGACCCGAAACGTCACCCATTCCTTCTATTCAAAGATGCGATCTGCCCCGCTGAGTTACTCCAGCATTTTGCGTCTATCCACGTTTGGCAACTGTAGAAATTGATGATACAAAGTGAAGGAAAGCACACCTGAATTTTAATGCAACAGTTAAAAATCTGTAACTGTGGGGGCTTTCGGCATTGTTGATTGAATGTTTCCTCTGTAGCCCAGCGGCACTATTAACTTGTATTTATTAGATCCCGCTGAAAGCAAAGAAGCATAACCACATTGCAATTTGAAAGACCGATGCCAGATAGTTTTTCATGTAACTTTACAAAATGTATTTTGAAGAAGAAATGATGTGAAATTATGCTTGGACAGAAAGAAATGCTGGAGAAACTCAGCGGGTGAAGCAGCATCTATGGAGAAAAGGAATAGGCGACGTTTCGGGTCAAGACCCTTCTTCAGACTGATGTCGGGGGTGGGAAAAATAAAGAAAGAGGCGGAGACGTTAGGCTCTGTGGGAAAACTGGGAAGGGGAGGGGAAGGAGGGAGAAAGCAAGGACTACCTGAAATTAGAGAGGTCAATGTTCATACCGCTGGGGTGCAAACTACCCAAGCGAAATACGAGGTGTTGTTCCTGCAATTGTCATTTGCTGAGAGAATGGAGCGGCTGGGCTTGTATTCTCTGGAGTTTAGAAGGATGAGAGGGGATCTTATTGAAACATATAAGATTATTAAGGGTTTGGACAGGCTAGAGGCAGGAAACCCGATGTTGGGGGAGTCCAGAACCAGGGGCCACAGTTTGAGAATAAGGGGTCAGCCATTTAGAACAGAGATGAGGAAACACTTTTTCTCACGGAGAGTTGTGAGTCTGTGGAATTCTCTGCCTCACAGGGCGGTGGAGGCCGGTTCTCTGGATGCTTTCAAGAGAGAGCTAGATAGGGCTCTTAAAGATAGCGGGGTCGGGGGATATGGGGAGAAGGCAGGAACGGGGAACTGATTGGGGATGATCACATTGAGTGGCGGTGCTGGCTCGAAGGGCCGAATGGCCTACTCCTGCACCTATTGTCTATTGTCTATTGTCTATTGTCAATTTGAGCTGGCCTCACTCTGGCAATGGAGGAGGCCCAGAACAGATAGGTCAGATTCAGAATGGGAGGAGGAGTCGAAGTGCTGGGCATCCGGGAGATCAGGTTGGTTAATGCGGACTGAGCGGGGGTGTTCGGCGAAGCGTGTGTGTAACTCGCTGCACTCTCAAATGGTTGGGATGGCACTGAGTTTTTCTAAAAATATCCACAGCTTGAGCCCGTCGCTGTGTCGACTGGCTCAGAGAGAAGGCAGCACTTCATCTTGCCCTGACCTGATGTAAATGAGGAAGCGGCAATGTTGCTTCCCTGAATAATCATCTACTTTGAGTTTTGTAATACGAATATAATGCGATGTGTGCCTTTATAATTTGGCAGTAATCCAGGGCCCAGGATTTTGTTATACTTTTTTTTTTTAATCAGGAAATATGATTACCTTATACTTCATTTGGCTGCACTGGCGCGGCAGTCTGGGCAATTCATTAGGAGTTTACGATGATTGCCTCCAGGCAAAAATGCTGAAGGTAATAAATCAGAAGCAAAACGAGGTGGAATTTCAGTCATGGACCTCTTTCGTTGCAGATTCTCTGCATGGACTTTGCAAACAAGGAGCCCGCTGCGGAAACGATCACAGATTAAGTAAGGTAGACATAAATGCTGGAGAAACTCAACGGGTGAGGCAGCATCTATGGAGCGAGGGAATAGGTGACGTTTCGGGTCGAGACTCGTCTTCAGTAAGAGGTCTAGCACGGGATTCCCACTCATTGTTGCCTTGTTGCCTCGTCAAGCTGGAAAGGGTACAGAGAAGATTTACGAGGATGTTGCCAGGGCTAGAGGGTCTGAGCTATCGGGAGAGGTTGGGCTGGGAATCTACTCCTTGGAGCGCAGGAGGATGAGGGGCAATCTCGTAAAATGTATAAAATCATGAGAGGAATAGATCGGGCAGATGCACAGAGTCTCTTGCCCAGAGTAGGGGAATCGAGGACCAGAGGACATAGGTTCAAGTTGAAGGGGAAAAGATTTAATAGGAATCTGAGGGGTAACTTTTTCACACAAAGGGTGGTGGTGGGTGTATGGAACAAGCTGCCAGAGGAGGTAGTTGAGGCAGGGACTATCCCAGCATAAGAAACAGTTAGACAGGTACATGGATAGGACAAGTTTGGAGGGATATGGACCAAACTCGGGCAGATGGGACAAGTGTAGCTGGGACATGTTGGCCGGTGTGGGCAAGTTGGGTTGAAGGGCCTGTTTCCACACTGTATCACTCTTTGACTGTATGACTATGTTGAGTCTCGTTGTCTGTAACTTTTTGCACCTAGACCATAGTTATGTAGCAATGGCCTGTCTCCATTATCATTGTTGCCTTTTTTTTGCATATCTTTCATCCATTTGTTCCACATCTCTCTATACCACCATCTATATCTGCCGTTTCCCTCTTCCCCTGACTCCCAGTCTGAAGAAGGGTCTCCACCCGAAACGTCACCTGTTCCTCTCCTCCAGAGGCGCTGCCTGTCCCGGCTGAGTTACTCCGGCTTTTTTGTGTCTCGCCTTCGGTTTTGAAACCGGCGCCTGCAGTTCCCTCCCACTCACTTTGTCCTTGATTGGCTTGCCGCAGATCTATCGCTCACGAGATTGGAGTCGTGTTGCCGGGCGGAAAATGACAATGACAATATGCGAGGTAAATCACAGGCGGGAAACATGAGCAAGCTTCAGTGTTTATGATTAATAGAGATTACTCACAGCGTCTGAGAAAGGAAAAGGAGGCTATTTATTTGCGCCAATTTATTTGCAATTGGGATAATCTTTTCTGTTAACTTAATTAGAAGGGAAATTACATCTAACGGTCGCTCCATTCTGTGATCACAGCAGTCTAATTTGACGATAGCATATTTTTCATCTGGAGAACTGAGCTGCTTATTCTGTGCGGAGGCAGTGCATTCATTTCGCAGTAATTCGCGCGTCATTTAAGCAAAATAAGCGATGCGCGCATGGCGTGTATTACGCGCACACGGCGTGCATTACACACGCATGGTACGTGGTGACTTAGTGATGCGCGGTCTGCAGTGACGTGCGCGGCGCCCCCAGGATTTTGGGATTCGCAAATTCTTCGCGAGCCGCCTGCGTGACGCGCAAATGACGCCCCAAGTGGGACAGGCCCTTAACTCAGCGGCTTAGGCAGCATCTCTGGAGAAAGGAATAGCTGATGTTTCGGGTCGAGACCCTTCTTCAGAATGAGAGTCAGGGGAGAAAGAGATAGAGAGATACGAAAAGGTAAGGTGTGATCATGGGAGATCAAAGGGAAACGAGAAGCTTTTCCGCTGGCTCAGTCTGAAGAAGGGTCTCAACCCGAAACGTCACCTCTTCCTTTTCTCCAGAGATGCTGTCTGACCCGTTGAGTTACTCCAGCGTTTTGTATCTGTCTTCGGTTTAAACCAGCATCTGCAGTTCCTTCCTACACATTATGTTATCAATTGTCAAATATGGCAGAAAGAATATTAATAAACCTAAACCTAACGTAATGTTCCTGTGAAGCTCCCTGGAATATTTTACACCCTCCTGGTCTCTAAACAATGTGCAGTCATTATACATTATAGTGAACTATAGCAGTCGACAGTTCTATGTATAGGAGTACTCTTTGCATTCACCCAACCTATTTCCCTCGTTTCAGATTCAGATTCAGATTCAGATTCAATTTTAATTGTCATTGTCAGTGTACAGTACAGAGACAACGAAATGCATTTAGCATCTCCCTTGAAGAGCGACATAGCAAACGATTTGAATAAAAAATAAATAATAAGTGTCCGGGGGGGGGGTGATTGGCAGTCACCGAGGTACGTTGTTTAGTAGAGTGACAGCCGCCGGAAAGAAGCTGTTCCTCGACCTGCTGGTTCGGCAACGGAGAGACCTGTAGCGCCTCCCGGATGGTAGGAGGGTAAACAGTCCATGGTTGGGGTGAGAGCAGTCCTTGGCGATGCTGAGCGCCCTCCGCAGACAGCGCTTGCTTTGGACAGACTCAATGGAGGGGAGCGTGGGCTTTGCATTTTCACCACCCTCTGCAGTGCCTTCCGGTTGGAGACAGAGCAGTTGCCATACCATACTGTGATGCAGTTGGTAAGGATGCTCTCGATGGTGCAGCGGTAGAAGTTCACCAGGATCTGAGGAGACAGATGGACCTTCTTCAGTCTCCTCAGGAAGAAGAGACGCTGATGAGCCTTCTTGATCAGAGTAGAGGTATTGTGGGTCCAAGAGAGGTCATCGGAGATGTTGACTCCCAGGAACCTGAAGCTAGAAACACGTTCCACCTCCGTCCCGTTAATGTGGATGGGGGTGTGCGTGCCGCCTCTGGACTTCCTGAAGTCTACAATGAGCTCCTTGGTCTTCTTGGAGTTAAGGGCCAGGTTGTTGTCAGCGCACCATGCTGCTAAGTGCTGGACCTCCTCCCTGTAGGCCAGCTCATCGTTGTTGCTGATGAGGCCAATCACCGTTGTATCATCTGCATACTTGATGATGGTGTTAGTACCATGTACAGGTGTGCAGTCATAGGTGAAGAGGGAGTAGAGGAGGGGGCTCAGCACACAGCCCTGAGGAACGCCGGTGTTTCAGGGTGAGGGTTGAAGAGGTGTGCTTGTCTAACCTCACAGACTGGGGTCTGTTGGTTAGAAAGTCCAGTATCCAGTTGCAGAGGGAGGGGTCGATGCTCAGGTTACCGAGTTTGGTGATCAGTTTTGATGGAATAATGGTGTTGAATGCTGAGCTGTAATCGATGAACAGCATTCTTACATAAGTGTCTCTGTTGTCAAGGTGGGAGAGGGCGGAGTGAAGTGCCGTTGAGATGGCATCCTCCGTACTCCTGTTCTTGCGGTAGGCAAACTGATAGGGATCCAGTGTGGGGGGTAGGCAGCTTTTGAGGTGTGCCAGGACCAGCCTCTCGAAGCACTTGGTGATGATGGGGGTAAGTGCAACTGGGCGGAAGTCGTTGAGTGTTTTGGCACTGGCACGATGGAGGTGGTTTTAAGGCAAGTGGGGACAACTGCTTGGGCAAGTGACAGGTTGAAGATGTCGGTCCAGACGTCTGTCAGCTGCGCAGCACAGGCCCTGAGCACGCGCCCGGGGATGCCGTCAGGGCCAGCAGCCTTACGTGCATTAGTCCTACTCAGTGCCACGTACACGTCGTAGGGGGTGAGTGTGAGGGGTTGGTGATCGGCAGGTAGCACAGCCTTGATGGCTGTCTCTAGATTGTCCCTGTCGAAGCGGCCATAGAAGTGATTAAGCTCCTCAAGGAAGGAGGCGTCGCTGGATGTGGGGGTGATGTTGGAGGGTCTGTAGTCCGTGATGGCCTGGATGCCTTGCCACATGCGTCGGGGGTCGGAGTTGTTGTTGAAGTGCTCCTCAATCCTGAGCTTATGGCAGTGCTTGGCCTTCCTGATGCCCCTCTTCAGGTTAGCCCTGGATGAACTGTAGGCTCGAGCATCGCCTGACCTGAAAGCGGTGTCCCGTGCTTTCAGCAGTAGCCTGACCTCGCTGTTCATCCATGGCTTCTGATTCGGGTATATGGTCACCTGTTTGAGGGAGGTGACACTATTGATGGTGGAGTTTATAAAGTCCAGAACAGAGGATGTATAGGAATCAATGTCCGTGTGAGAGTCAAGGGTGGCCTGGGCTGCAAACGCCTTCCAGTCAGTGTTTCCAAAACACTGCTGAAGTGTGAAGTGTGAAACTTATACACCTCTATACCATCACCCCTCAGCCTCCTGTGCTCCTTGGAATGAAGTCCTAGCCTGCCCAGACTCTACCTTTAGCTTGGGCCCTCAAATGCTGCCAATGTCCTCGGGTTCAATGACATCCATCCAAGAATGCTGTTAAATGAATGAGGAGATTGTAATTCAATGCACTACCAGAGGACAAATGGTGTGCAGTCCACCACACATTTGTTTTTGGCAAGTCGTGCAGAATGAGGTCACCTCCGTTGCAGCAAGAGAGGTATTCAATTCATTCATTTTGAGTGAGTGTTGATTTATTCATGAATTGATTCACGCCTGGTGATTAGTTTCATTAATGGGTTTTCAATTCAGCAAAGCTATCGTATCTTCCTCAGTGTGAGTAAAAATAATCAGGAGATTAAACATCTTTCAGTGAAGCCTTAATCATTAAAACTACACCTCTGAGCTATTAGTGGGCTGTTCATATCAGGAACCTTTTCTTCCTTGCAGCGGGCAGCAGATATCCAGATGACTCTCTCCGAAAGGCTGGGAGATAATCCATAGCTGAGATGACTAGATCTTATATTAGATAAGGGTATCGATAATCATCGCGCAAATATTGAGCTATATCTACATGTTGTTGGAAGGAACTGCAGATGCTGGTTTAAACTGAAGATAGATGCATAATGCTGGAGTTACTCAGCAGGGCAGGCAGCATCTGTGGATAGAAGGAATAGGTGACGTTTTGGGTCGAGACCCTTTTTTCCTTGGCCTACCAATTTGACTGCATCTACAACTTGTTAAGCAATCACTCATATTCCCACCACTAGACTGCAGGTCATCCATATTCCCACACTTTTCCTTACTTGGACTCTGCCGGGGTGACCAAGTGGACACAAGGAACTGCAGATGCTGGTTTGCCAAAAAAAAAGACACAAAGTGCTGGAGTAACTCAGCGGGACAGGCAACATCTCCGGGGAGAAGGAATTGGTGATGTTTTAGGTCGAGACCCTTTATCAGATTGAGTGTCAGGGGAGAGGGAGTCTAGAGATATAGAAGGGTAAGGTGTGAAAACGATAGATCAAAGCAGATAGTCGTAAGGAAATGTAGAATGGTTTATTGTTAGCTGAGGGGAAGGTGACAAGGCGGCAAACAATCAGGAATATTTAATCAGGCAGATAGTAGAACTAGTCGGAGAACTAGGAATGGGGAGGGATGGAGAGAGGGAAAGCAAGGGTCACTTTAAGTTAGAGAAATCAATGTTCATATCACCAGGGTGTAAGCTGCCCAAGCGAAATATGAGGTGCTGTTCCTCCAATTTGCGTTGGGCCTCACTCTGACAGTGGAGGAGGCCCAGGACAGAAAGGTCAGTGTGGGAATGGCAGGGAGACTTAAAGAATTTAACCACCGTGAGATCACAATGGCAGACTGAGCAAAGGTGTTTTCTCCAGAGATGCTGCCTGTCCCGCTGAGTTACTCCAGCGTTTAGTGCCTATCTTCGGTGTAAACCAGCATCTGCAGTTCCTCCTTACACACTCCTTCACCTTGTAATGCGATCATGGTTGACCTGACTTTAACCCCAACTCCACCTTCCTGTCCATCCACATCCTCTGTGGAATTCTCTGCCACAGAAGGCAGTGGAGGCTAATTCACTGGACGTATTGAAGAGAGAGTTAGATTTAGCTCTTAGGGCTAACGGAATCAAGGGATATGGGGGGGGGGGGAAAGCAGGAACGGGGTACTGATTTTGGATGATGAGCCGTGATCATATTCAATGGCGGTGCTGGCTCAAAGGGCCGAATGGCCTCCTCTTGCACCTATGTTTCTTTCCTCCTATCACTTGATTATTAATAATAATAATAATAATACTTTATTTTGGACTCAAGGTCCAGACAAGGGACAAATTACATAAAACACATTGCATTTAAAAAACACCATCAAATACTTATAATATCTTATAAAAGCATCATAAATGATATACAAAAAACACAATACATGATTCAAAATCCAGAATAACCCATTTATTGACTATTTGAAGGGGTAGATTGGTTCAGCACAGGAACTTGTCTGAAACTCGAACTCAGGATTAGATGAAAAGTTTTTTTTAATTTTATTTTTTTATTTTTTATTTTTATTAGAAGTACGGTAAATTACAATACTACACAACACATATATCTTAATACATTTTTTGTACCGCTTCATTTTTTTTTGAGCTTTAAGAATAGATGAAAAGTTATACTTCATAATTTACGAACCTCTCTCCAATGTTGTATTATTAGTAAATTATTCCACTCTTCTTTATCATGTTTTTTTTTTCTTTCTTATTCTCTACCTATTAAAAAAAACTAGAAGCAGAGTCAATATACAACTGATAATATTAGCAATGTGTGACTGACTGATATACATGAAATGTTTTTATTATGATATGTACTTACTTCTAATAAAAATATTAATTAAAAAAAAAATCAAAAAAATCCAGAATAACGAAGAAAGATCAGAGTCCTACAATGAGACAGTGATACCAGTGTCTCCACAACTGGGATTCGTAGTACATTTTTAGTCATTTATCCTGCAAATGGATTTATACATAGAATTTCTTAGGATAGCTTCTAAAGTACTGACTCCTGCAGCTACAAACATGCTACTGGCACTACACCATCTAGGTTTCCTTAGCAGTGTTCTCATGGCATCATTATAGGCAACCTTTAGTCTCTGCAAACTTGTCTTTCCGTAGTTTCACCACAGGTGCGCAGTGTAGAGTGGTGTGCAGTATGCTCTAAACAGAGACATCTTCACCACATCTGTACATGCACCAAACTTACGCAAGAGGATATTCACCTGTACATACAGCATGCGCCGTTGCCTATAAATATCCTCATCATCTGTCAGTTGTTCTCTAATAAAATGCCCTAGATATTTTATCTTATTACAGACACTAAGATTATTATCAGACAATTTAACATCAGGAAATTTTAGACATTTATCCTCTTTGGTTCTACAGATCATAACAGCACTCTTACAAGCATTATATTTAATATCATGTTCCACACCATACACAGAACATCTAGTAAGGAGCTGCTGGAGACCAGCGCTAGATGGACTAAAGACCACAAGATCATCTGCATACATAATATGGTTCACTAAAATATTACCAATCATGCACCCAGTGTTACAGGCTTTCAATTGTTTGGACAGATCATCAATATAAAGATTAAAAAGGACTGGGGACAAAATTCTCCCTTGTCTAACACCATTGCTAACCCCAAATGGGGCTGAGACCCTATTGCCCCATTTGACTTGCATAGTCTGGTGGGCATACCGGCAAGCCAGAATCATTTAATGTATTTAAAGTCCGCTTTCATTGCCATTTTGTGCAAGAGGATTCCAAAGCCCCTCCACCCTTTGAACAGCAGGGTTTCGGAGTAACAAATGTCAATTCTGTTGTCCCGCTAATCTAATCAAATATCTCAAAGTGCCTCTCAAGAATGCTATAAAAGTGCATGACTGTCGGTGGCAGATCAATTGAAATCTCGAATCCTGAAGAGTCCAGAGTTGGAAGCATGTTCTGCTGGAGGTTATTACAGAGGGACAGGACATGCAGGGTATATAGGTCCCCAACTTGTATGTGTACAATTCATGACTACATTAAATCAAGCTGCCAATTAGTATCTGTCATTTAACATATTAATTTTCCCGCCATTTGAACTCCGCTCCATGCGGCCAGATAGATTCTTGATCAGTGCAAGTGTCTGGGGTTACGGGGAGAAGGCAGGAGAATGGGGTTAGGAAGGAGAGATGGATCAGCCATGATTGAATGGGCAGAGTAGACTTGATGGGCCGAATGGCCTCATTCTGCTCCTCTCACTTGAGAGCGGGCAGCAAGACGAGCAATGGACCTCATATTTGGCCTGGGTAGATTACACCCCAGCGGTATGAACATTGACTTCTCTAATTTCAGACAGCCCTTGCTTTCTCCCTCCTTCTCCTCCCCCTTCCCAGCTCTCCCACAAGTCCTACTGTCTCCGCCCACTTTCTATCTTTTTTTCCCGCCCCCCCCCCCCCCCCCCCCTACCCCCGACATCAGTCTGAAGAAGGGTCTCGACCCGAAAAATCACCCATTCAATAGACAATAGGCAACAGGTGCAGGAGTAGGCCATTCGGCCCTTCGAGCCAGCACCGCCATTCAATGAGATCAGGGCTGATCATCCCCAATCAGTACCCCGTTCCTGCCTTCTCCCCATATCCCCTGACTCCGCTATCTTTAAGAGCCCTATCTAGCTCTCTCTTGAAAGTATCCGGAGAACCTGCCTCCACTGAGGCAGAGAATTCCACAGACAAAAAAAAAATATTCCATTCCGAGAGGCTCTGCAAGACCAGGTCGATGCATGTAGTGGACGGAGCAAGCCCCTATTCCATCTCTTTGTTCCAAAAATCAATTTAATATATGGTCCCTAGATAAGGGACGTGTATAAGATATTAAACTGATATTCCTTCTCTCCAGAGATTCTGCCCAACCCGCTGAGTTACCACAGCATTTTGTGCCTACCTTCGATTTGTGGAATTCTGTGGAATTCTCTGCCTCAGAGGGCGGTGGAGGCCGGTTCTCTGGATACTTTCAAGAGAGAGCAAGATAGGGCTCTTAAAGATAGCGGAGTCAGGGGATATGGGGAGAAGGCAGGAACGGGGTACTGATTGGGCATGATCAGCCATGATCACATTGAATGGCAGTGCTGGCTCGAAGGGCCGAATGGCCTACTCCTGCACCTATTGTCTATTGTCTATTTAAACCAGCATCTGCAGTTCTTTCTTACACACACTATCCACGAACCATCTTAAACGTCGGGATGGTCCCAGCCTCGACTATCTGCAGTTCTCTCTAACACGACCAGTGGATCTGGTTGGCTTGGGCATGGTGAACAGGGTAGAGAGGTGGGTTGAAGTGTTGTGAAGCTGAAGCCAAGATGAGTGTGAAGCTGATCTGACAGGCAGTGCAGTTGCTGTCGGGAGGAGGTTTGATCAATGCTCAAAGCATCTCCGCTGAGCAGAATGCGATTGAAATGAGACAGCGAAGTGTTTTATCCGTGCTGCACCAACTGCAGACTGGATTAGCCATTCCAGCAGGCAGTCAATCCAGAATGTTTTTGAAAGCTCTTCAGTAGTACACAGCTTGCAATTGCTTTGGGAATAATCATTGGGAAGCAGAGAAAGTACTGTGTGATTGATGGTCTGATGTCTGTTCACTTGGGCCTGTGTACACTTTGGTCTGTACTGCTGGGATTAGGAAATTGGCACATGCATTCCTGGTGGTTAGATTCTACCCCTACCTACCTTAGTGGTGGCTGCATGGGTGGGCAGCTGCATTTAAACAGGCTGGCGACCTGCTAGGAATGCTGAGTTCACTATGTGGAACGAGGCTGTCTTGGGCTTTAACTATTGGTAAGGTGGCACGGTGGCGCAGTGGTAGAGTTGCAGCCTCACTGCGCTTGCAGCTCCGGAGAGTCTGTGGAATTCTCTGCCACAGAGGGCGGTGGAGGCTGGTTCTCTGGATGCTTTCAAGAGAGAGCTAGATAGGGCTCTAAAAAATAGTGGAGTCAGGGGATATGGGGAGAAGGCAGGAACGGGGTACTGATTGGGGATGATCAGCCATAATCACATTGAATGGCGGTGCAGGCTCGAAGGGCCGAATGGCCTACTCCTGCACCTATTGTCTATTGTATATTGTCTAGATCCTGACTACGGGTGCTTCTCTGTACGTTCTCCCCGTGACCTGCGCGGGTTTTCTCCGAGATCTTTGGTTTCCTGCCACGCTCCAAAGGCGTACGGGTTTGTAGGTTAATTGGATTGGTGCAAATGTAAATTGTCCCTAGCGTGTGTAGGGTGGTGTTAGTGTGCGGGGATCGTTGGTCGGCGCGGGCTCGGTGGGCCGAAGGGCCTGTTTTCGCACTGTGTCTCCAAACTAAACTCTACTAAGCTAAGCAGCGTGGAGCTTCCTGCAAGGCGAAAACAGCAGGAGAAGGACAGAGAAATGGGACGAGACTGTAAAGTGATAACTTCAAAGAGTTTCGAGAGACAGCGCGGAAACAGGACGTGTGGCCCACCGAGTCCGCGTCGACCAGCGATCACCACCTATACCAGCGCTGTCCTACACACACTGGGGACGATTTACAATTTTACCAAATCCCATTAACTCGCAAACCTCTACGTCTTTGGAGCGTGGGAGGAAACCGGAGCTCCCGGAGAAAACCCACGCAGGTCACAGGGTGAACGTAAATACTCCGTACAGACAGCGCCCGTCGTCAGGATCGAGTCCGTGTCTCTGGCGCTGTGAGGCAGCAGCTCTACCGCTGCGCCACTGTGCCGCCCATTATTTTTAATGCTCTCGGGTACTTTGACTTTGTTGGTTTTATATTGATGGAGAAAAAATGGACTGTACGATTTTACCGGGATGTTTCATTTCACTTCACCTCGGTACATGTGATTACTGATTTACCGTTTGGCGGCACGACGGCGCTGCAGTTAGAGCTGCTGCCGAACAAAGCCAGAGACCCAAGATTTGATCCTGACCACGGGTGCTGTCAGTGTGGAGTTTGCACGTTCTCCCCGTGACTGCGCGGGTTTCCTCCCGCATGCCAAAGATGTGCAGGTTTGTAGTTCAATTGGCGTTCTGTAAATTTCCCCCTCGGGTGTAGGAATTAGATGAGATAGTGGGACAACACAAACTAGTGTGAACGGGTGATCAATGTTCAGCATGGACTAAGTGGGCCAAAGGGCCTCTTTCCACCCTGTATCTCTCATAAAGTAACTTTATTGGGGAGCACGAGGGTTTAGAGCTCACAGTATATAACATACTTTGTACCTTGTACCTTCTGAAGGGTCCACCAGGGACTATATTGAAAGTTGGACAGTTTTGTACTGGACAATTAAAAAAAAAACATTTATCGTCAATTAACCTACAGGCCTGTATGTCTTTGGAATGTGGGAGGAAACCGAAGATAGAAACATAGAAACATAGAAAATAGATGCAGGAGGAGGCCATTCGGCCCTTCGAGCCAGCACCGCCATTCATTGTGATCATGGCTGATCGTCCCCAATCAATAACCCGTGCCTGCCTTCTCCCCCATATCCCCTGATTCCACTAGCCCCTAGAGCTCTATCTAACTCTCTCTTAAATCCATCCAGTCACTTGGCCTCCACTGCCCTCTGTGGCAGGGAATTCCACAAATTCACAACTCTCTGGGTGTAAAATGTTTTTTTCTCACCTCAGTCTTAAATGGCCTCCCCTTTATTCTAAGACTGTGTGGCCCCTGGTTCTGGACTCGCCCAGCATTGGGAACATTTTCCCTGCATCTAGCTTGTCTAGTCCTTTCTCGGAGATCTCGGAGAAAACCCACGCGGGTCACGGGGAGAACGTACAAACCCCGTACAGACGGCGCCCGTAGTCGGGATCGAACCCGCTTCTCCGGAGCTGCGTTTTTGCTGTTAGGCAGCAACTCTACCGCTGCGCCATTGTGCCCGAGGTTTGGACATTTTTTGGAATCTAAATATGGGTTCTTCAAAGAAAGGCAAGATGCCAGACTTCATTAAACTGTCGTAGCAGCTGTGTTGGTTTAATAATGCCTGTCGGCTAAGCAGACTTTAATAAGTGCAAGGTTCAGTATTTTACCTGCTGTCTCCTCGTTTGATAATGTCGCTGTGAAGTTAATCCACATTAAGAGCACGATATATTCCGAGTTCTTGCCCATTCTTGCCCAAAGGACTGACATTTGACCAGAGCGGGAAAAAAAAGAGATAGGAACACTTAGCAGGCAGAAACCCTTTGTGGAAAGAGAAACAAAATGAAGGTAGACAAAAGTGCTGGAGAAACTCAGCGGGTGCAGCAGCATCTATGGAGCGAAGGAAATAGGCAATGTTTCGGGGCGAAACCCTTTGGGGATGATCATGGCTGATCATCCCCAATCAGTACCCCGTTCCTGCCTTCTCCCCATATCCCCTGACTCCACTATTTTCAACATATAAACATAGAAACATAGAAAATAGGTGCAGGAGTAGCCTGCACCGCCATTCAATATGATCATGGCTGATCATCCAACTCAGTATCCTGTACCTACCTTCTCTCCACACCCCCTGATCCCTTTAGCCACAAGGGCCACATCTAACTCCCTCTTAAATATAGCCAATGAACTGGCCTCAACTACCTTCTGTGGCAGAGAATTCCACAGATTCACCACTCTCTGTGTGAAAAGGTTTTTCTCATCTCGGTCCTAAGAGACTTCCCCCTTATCCTTAAGCTGTGACCCCTAGTTCTGGACTTCCCCAACATCGGGAACAATCTTCCTGCATCTAGCCTGTCCAATCCCTTAAGAATTTTGTACGTCTCTATAAGATCCCTCCTCAATCTTCTAAATTCTAGCGAGTACAAGCCGAGTCTATCCAGTCTTTCTTCATATGAAAGTCCTGACATCCTAAGAATCAGTCTGGTGAACCTTCTCTGTACTCCCTCTATGGCAAGATGCCTTTCCTCAGATTTGTAGACCAAAACTGTATGCAATATTCCAGGTGTGGTCTCACCAAGACCCTGTACAACTGCAGTAGAACCTCCCTGCTCCTATACTCAAATCCTCTTGCTATGAATGCCAACATACCATTCGCTTTCTTCACTGCCTTCAACTTCAACTGACTTCAAGAGCCCTTGAAGACTCCATTGAAGGAACAGTACAGCGGAGGAACAGGCCCTTCGGCTGTGCCGAAAATGATGCCAAGAAAAAAAGGGTCTCGACCCGAAACGCCACCCATTCCCTCTCTCCAGAGATGCTGCCTGTCCCGCTGAGTTACTCCAGCTTTTCCTGTCATCACTGCAGCTTTCCAGCATCTGTAGTATTTTGAGTTTGATTTCCACTTGATGAGGTGGATGGTAAAATTGGTCATAAAAGAGGACATCAGAATATACTATCATTCCCTCGACAAGAGAAATATTATTTCTGAAGAAGGGTCTCGACCCGAAACGTCGCCTATTCTGTCTCTCCAGAGATGCTGCCTGACCCGCTGAGTTGATTGGATGATCAGCCATGATCACATTGAATGGCGGTGCAGGCTCGAAGGGCCGAATGGCCTACTCCTGCACCTATTGTCTACGTTTCTATGTTACTGCTGCAGTTTGAGTCTATCTTCGGTTAAACCCACACAATCTTATTTTGAAGATCTTTTGTGAGCGGGAGAGAGTGCACACAGTATATTTGGTGGATCTCAACGATAATAATCACAGGATTATACTAATCTTGACAATTTTTCATTAATGGCGCACCGTGTTTTTAAATCGGATCCCCAAGTGTTGCCAGAGCTGCGCGGCACAACTAATATGTCTGTAACCGTTCCCATGGCGACCGAGTTTTCAAAAAAATGGAATTGGAGATTGATCAGAACCATTTTAATATTCTCCAAATTTAATGAGGACATGAAACGCATATATTAAAGGCGGACTATTTTCCCGTCGCAGTCCCGTGTGCGTTTGCTTCAATCTGTAATTTTAAAACTCAGCTGGCGAAGGCAGCGAATATCTGTGGCACACAAAGCAGTTTGATCCCCACCATCTGCACAGTGTTAGCTGCCCATCGGAGGATCAGTAGACATAGAAACATAGAAACATAGAAATTAGGTGCAGGAGTAGGCCATTCGGCCCTTCGAGCCTGCACCGCCATTCAATATGATCATGGCTGATCATCCAACTCAGTATCCCGTACCTGCCTTCTCTCCATACCCCCTGATCCCCTTAGCCACAAGGGCCACATCTAACTCCCTCTTAAATATAGCCAATGAACTGGCCTCAACTACCCTCTGTGGCAGAGAGTTCCAGAGATTCACCACTCTCTGTGTGAAAAAAAGTTTCTTCTCATCTCGGTTTTTAAAGGATTTCCCCTTTATCCTTAAGCTGTGACCCCTTGTCCTGGACTTCCCTAACATCGGGAACAATCTTCCTGCATCTAGCCTGTCCAACCCCTTAAGAATTTTGTAAGTTTCTATAAGATCCCCTCTCAATCTCCTAAATGCTAGAGAGTATAAACCAAGTCTATCCAGTCTTTCTTCATAAGACAGTCCTGACATCCCAGGAATCAGTCTGGTGAACCGTCTCTGCACTCCCTCTATGGCAATAATGTCCTTCCTCAGATTTGGAGACCAAAACTGTACGCAATACTCCAGGTGTGGTCTCACCAAGACCCTGTACAACTGCAGTAGAACCTCCCTGCTCCTATACTCAAATCCTTTTGCAATGAAATCTAACATACCATTCGCTTTCTTTACTGCCTGCTGCACCTGCATGCCTACCTTCAATGACTGGTGTACCATGTAAGACGGTGTATTACAGCAGATCGTTCTGCCCTCGTATCAGCCAGGTGAAAGCGAACAATGCGCAGCAATAGACAATAGACAATAGGTGCAGGAGTAGGCCATTCGGCCCTTCGAGCCAGCACCGCCATTCAATGTGATCATGGCTGATCATCCCCAATCAGTACCCCGTTCCTGCCTTCTCCACATATCCCCTGACTCCGCTATTTTTTAGAGCCCTATCTAGCTCTCTCTTGAAAGCATCCAGAGAACCTGCCTCCACCGCCCTCTGAGGCAGAGAATTCCACAGACTCACCACTCTCTGTGAGAAAAAGTGTTTCCTCATCTCCGTTCTAAATGGCTTACCCCTTATTCTTAAACTGTGGCCCCTGGTTCTGGACTCCCCCAACACTGGGAACATGTTTCCTGCCTCTAGCGTGTCCAAGCCCTTAACAATCTTATATGTTTCAATGAGATGCCCTCTCATCCTTCTAAACTCCAGAGTGTACAAGCCCAGCTGCTCCATTCTCTTTTGTTGCGTGCTATCCAGTTAGCGGAAAGACAATACACGATTACAATCGAGCCGTTTACATCGCCCAGATACATGATCAGAGAGTAACATTCAGCCTTAGGAAACGGCAGCAAAGTCCGATCGAGGATCTCTTTCAGATAACGCAATGCGATCTGTAATGTTGACCTGGACAGTCAGGTATATTCACAGGGTGGCTCCTCATCTGGAAGGTAGCACCTTCAATAAACCAGCAATTTCTCAACACTGCATTGATTTTGTGCCCAAGTGCCAGCCACGTCTCCGAGAAGATGTTATTACCGCTGAGTCAAAAGGCCACGGGTTGCAATCAAACTCCAGACCTCAGCACAGCAGCCACTCCAGCGCAGTACTGAGGTGGGGCTTGTGGACGACCCATCTACCTCATCAGACCACTTGTAAAATCACGGGGCAGTATTTGAGGAAGGCCCAGGGGAGTTCCCCTCACCGGCTCTTGTCTATCAGTCAATGTCGTTAAAATTAATTCATCCCTTCATCAAATGGATGCCGTTTCCACCCATTGTACAACATCTGATTGAAACGTATAAGATTATTAAGGGTTTGGAGGCGCTAGAGGCAGGAAACATGTTCCCCATGTTGGGGGGGTCCAGAACCAGGGGCCACAGTTTAAGAATGGGGCAGTCCCTTTAGAACAGGAGATTAAGGGGGGATCTTATAGAAACTTACAAAATTCTTAAGGGGTTGGTCAGGCTAGATGCAGGAAGATTGTTCCCGATGTTGGGGAAGTCCAGAACAAGGGGTCACAGTTTAAGGATAAGGGGGAAATCCTTTAGGACCGAGATGAGAAAAACATTTTTCACACAGAGAGTGGTGAATCTGTGGAACTCTGCCACAGAAGGTAGTTGAGGCTGTATTTAAGAGGGAGTTAGATGTGGCCCTTGTGGCTAAAGGGATCAGGGGGTATGGAGAGAAGGCAGATACAGGATGTTGAGTTGGATGATCAGCCATGATCATATTGAATGGTGGTGCAGGCTCGAAGGGCCGAATGGCCTACTCCTGCACCTATTTTCTATGTTTCTATAAGGAAACACTTTTTCACACAGAGAGTGGTGAATGTGTGGAATTCCCTGCCTCAGTGGGCGGTGGAGGCCAGTTCTCTGGATACTTCCAAGGGAGAGCTAGATAGGGCTCTTAAAGATAATGGAGTCAGGGGATATGTGGGGAAGGCAGGAACTGATTGGGGATGATCAGCCATGATCACATTGAATGGCGGTGCTGGCTCGATGGGCCGAATGGCCTACTCCTGCACCTATTGTCTATTGTTTATTGTCTAACATAAGAACTGAGCAACGTGTGATCTAACTCAAGGTGTGAACGGACCAAAGATAGATGACAAAATGCTGGAGTAACTCAGCGGGTCAGGCAGCATCTTTGGAGAGAATGAATCGGTGACGTTTCGGGTCGAGTCCCTTCTTAAGACTGAGAGTCGAGGAGAGGGTGACCAGAAATATGGATGGGTAAGGCATGAAAATGACAAACGAAATGGTAGATCAAGTGAATGGATCACTTTTGTTGCTTTTTCAAGCGTTTCAAGAGCACTAAAAAAGACACCAAGTGCCGGAGTAACATAGCCTTAAGGGCCTGTCCCACTTTCACAACCTAATTCACGACCTCTGCCGAGTTTGCCCTTAATAATAATAATAATACATTTTATTTATGGGCGCCTTTCAAGAGTCTCAAGGACACCTTACAAAAATTTAGCAAGTAGAGGAAAACATGCAAGCGGAATGAAATAAATAGTAGAGACATGACTAGTACACAAAGTAAAGACAGAATTCAATTCAAAACACAATATGAGGCAATTAATGCACAGATGAAAAGGGAGGGGGACGTGGAGCTAAGGATAGGCAGAGGTGAAGAGATGGGTCTTGAGGCGGGACTGGAAGATGGTGAGGGACACGGAATTGTGGATCAGTTGGGAGAGGGAGTTCCAGAGCCTGGGAGCTGCCCTGGAGAAGGCTCTGTCCCCAAAACTGCGGAGGTTGGACTTGTGGATGGAGAGGAGACCGGCTGATGTGGATCTGAGGGACCATGAGGGTTGGTAGGGGGAGAGGAGGTCAGTGAGATATGGGGGGGGGCAGATGGCGGAGGGCTTTGTAGGTGAGGACCCGGATTTTGTAGGTGATCCGGTGGGAGATGGGAAGCCAGTGAAGTTGTTTGAGGACTGGAGTGATGTGAAGCCAGGATTTGGTGTGGGTGATGAGTCGGGCAATTGAATCATACTCGCAACATGGTCGTCACGAGGTCGTTGGAGGTTGTAGGTAGCGGGCCGCGATGCTAATCGTAGGTACTCGTAGCATCTAGTAGGTCGGGGCGTTTTTTCTAGCCTGGTGTTAAATGTCCACGAGTAATAAAGGTCGTGAATTAGGTCGTGAAAGTGGGACAGGCCTGTTATTCGTTGAGTTACTCCAGCACTTTGTGTGTTTTTTTTGTAAGGCAGCATCTGCAGTTCCTGTGTAAGGCAGCATCTGAGCAACACTGACCATTGAAAGAACTGGACACAAAACGCAGGACCCTCCTTCAGGCTGATAGACGATCTTTCGGGTTGAGACCCTTCCTCAGACGGGATCTGCTGTTAACTTTAAACGGGCAAAGTTTCCTTTACTTTGGAGACACAGCGCCCTCTGAGCCACCCAGTCCACGCCGACCAGCGATCACCCCGCACACTAGCACTATCCTACACACACTAGGGACAATTTACAATTTTTACCGGAGCCAATTAACCGACAAAAGGGGAGGCCATTTAAGACTGAGGTAAGAAAAAACGTTTTCTCCAAGAGAATTGTGAATTTGTGGAATTCCCTGCCACAGAGGCTAGTGGAGGCCAAATCACTGGATGGATTTAAGAGAGAATTAGATAGAGCTCCAGGGGCTAGTGGAATCAAGGGATATGGGGAGAAGGCAGGCACGGGTTATTGATAGGGGACGATCAGCCATGATCACAATGAATGGCGGTGCTGGCTCGAAGGGCCGAATGGCCTCCTCCTGCACCTATTTTCTATGTTTCTATGACAAATCTGTACATAGTTTGGAATGTGGCAGGAAGCCGGATCAGCCGGAGGAGACCCACGTGAGAACGTGCAAACTCCACACAGGCAGCATCCGAGGCCAGGATCGAACCCGGCCGGGTCTCTGACGCTGTGAGGCAGCAACTCTACCAGCTGCACCCCTGTCCACATGCACTTGATTGAGGCCACGTACATTAGCTTGGGTAGATTGCCTTTCTTTTCCCGGGCATCTATTATTATTCGATGTGTTTTGTGGCAGCTTTAAAATATCTATTTAATGAATATTTAATAATTTTAAAAAAAAGAACATTACATGGTAGTCTTTCTGTTTAAATGGATTGTGGATCTGCAGATTAAAAATCAATCTTCAGATGCTCCAAGGCTTTCAACTACTTTTAGTCGAATCTCATTTTGGAACCTCTGGAGAACCCAGTGGATAACGACAAGCCAAAATGCAAAAATCTGATTCCTGTGGGTTTTAGATGGGAATTAGCAGAATTCCCTTCAACCTTGGGACTGACGTGAAGAACAATGAGGACCCAGCGTGGGGGACAATAGACAATAGACAATAGGTGCAGGAGGAGGCCATTCGGCCCTTCGAGCCAGCACCGCCATTCAATGTGAACATGGCTGATCATCCCCAATCAGTACCCCGTTCCTGCCTTCTCCCCATATCCCCTGACTCCGCTATCTTTAAGAGCCCTATCTAGCTCTCTCTTGAAAGCATCCAGAGAACCGGCCTCCACCGCCCTCTGAGGCAGAGAAACGCAGCAGGTGCAGCACCTGACCTCCCGGTCGCTCAGCACTTCAACTTCCCCTCCTATTCAAGTCAAGTCAAGTCAAGTTTATTTGTCACGTACACATACGAGATGTGCAGTGAAATGAAAGTGGCAATGCTCACGGAACAACAAAACAACCAAACAAATTATAAACACAATCATAACACACATATTATTTTACATAATAAATAATAGAAGGAAAAACGTTCTGTACAGTTAGTCCCTGGTGAGAAAGGCGTTTACAGTCCGAATTGCCTCTGGGAAGAAACTCCTTCTCAACCTCTCCGTTCTCACTGCATGGCAACGGAGGCGTTTGCCTGACCGTAGCGGCTGGAACAGTCCGTTGCAGGGGTGGAAGAGGTCTCTCATGATTTTGTTTGCTCTGGAGTTGCACCTCCTGTTGTATAGTTCCTGCAGGGGGGGTGAGTGAAGTTCCCATAGTGCGTTCGGCCGCTTGGGGAGTCTGCATCCTGGTGGCATGAACATTGAATTCTCACAATTCTGCTTTCCCTTGCTGTCTCCTCCCCTTCCCATCTCTCCCTAAGCCCTCGGGCTCCTCCTCCTCCTCCTCCTTTTACCTTTCTTCTCCCCCCCCCCCCCCCCCCCCCCCCCCACCCCCCATCGGTCTGAAGAAGGGTTTAGGCCCGGAACTTTGCCGATCTCCTTCGCTCTGCGGAGTCA
Organism: Leucoraja erinaceus; assembly: GCF_028641065.1. NCBI lineage: Eukaryota > Metazoa > Chordata > Chondrichthyes > Rajiformes > Rajidae > Leucoraja > Leucoraja erinaceus. Next base: position 4,175,454 of record NC_073384.1, on the reverse strand, counting down.
GGGGATATGGGGAGAAGGCAGTACTGGCCTACTCCTGCACCTATTGTCTATTGTGTAGTTACGTGTACCTTGTGTGTTGTGACTGTGGGCAGACCAATTTCCCTCCGGGGATGAATAAAGTTCTGTCGTATCGTATCGTGTCAGGATTTGCAACTGCATTCGTACTGATGAGGCAAAAGACCGGTTCTCCGCGACGGGAGGACAAACCTATTTTAACATTCGTAGTTTGTCGCTTTTTCCTGCCAAAGTGTCTATTGCTGAAACCTCATACAAGCCTTCATTGACTGTAGACTCTACTCTAGACTTGCGGATCCAGTCCCTTTGACCCACTGAGTCTGCGCTGACCAACGATCACCCCGTGCACTAACACGGGCAGTCACGCTGGCGCAGCGGTAGAGTCGCTGCCTTACAGCGAATACAGCGCCGGGTTCGATCCCGACTACGGGTGCTGTCTGTACGGAGTTTGCACGTTCTCCCCGTGACCTCTGTATTCTTTGTTTCTCCCCGTGACCTCTATATTTCTCTTATAGAAACTTCCAAAATTCTTAAGGGGTTGGACAGGCTAGATGCAGGAAGATTGTTCCCGATGTTGGGGAAGTCCAGGACAAGGGGTCACAGCTCAAAGGATAAGGGGGAAATCCTTTAAAACCGAGATGAGGAGAACTTTTTTCACACAGAGAGTGGTGAATCTCTGGAACTCTCTGCCGCAGAGGGTAGTTGAGGCCAGTTCATTGGCTATATTTAAGAGGGAGTTAGATGTGGCCCTTGTGGCTAAGGGGATCAGGGGGTATGGAGAGAAGGCAGGTACGGGATACTGAGTTGGATGATCAGCCATGATCATATTGAATGGCGGTGCAGGCTCGAAGGGCCGAATGGCCTACTCCTGCACCTAATTTCTATGTTTCTATGACCTGCGTGGGTTTTCTCCGAGATCTTAGGTTTCCTCCCACAGTCCAAACACGTACAGGTTTGTAGGTTAATTGGCTTGGTGTAAATGTAAAAATTGTCCCTAGTGGGTGTAGGATGGTGTTAGTGTGCGGTGATCGCTGGTCGGCACGGACCCGGTGGGCCGAGAGGGGGCCTGTTTCCGCGCTGTGTATGGATGATCGATGGTTGACGTGGACTCAGTGGGCTGGAGGGACAGTTTCCATTATGTATCTCTAAACTAAACTAAGCTGAACTATAAGTTCGATCTGCCTTAAATTGAACTCAAACTGTGACAACAAGCAACTGCGGACACCAAGATTTCCTTTACCAAGGAAAGCCTCAAAATCTAACCAGAGCAGGTGAATCGAGAACCGCAGGACACAGGTTTAAGGTGAAGGGGGAAAGATTTAATAGGAACCTGAGGGGCAACCTTTCCACACAAAGGGTGGTAGGTTTATGGAACAAACTGCCAGAGGAGGTAGTTGAGGCTGGGACTATCACAATATTTCAAATACATTTCGACAGGTACATGGATAGGATAGGTTTAGAGGGATATGGGCCAAACACAAGCAGGAGAGACTAGTGTAGATGGGGCATGTTGGTCGTGGTGGGCAAGTTCAAAGGTATCAAAGGTATTTTATTAGTCACATTCACATACACCGAGGTGTAATGAAGTGAAAAGCTTTTTGCCATTTTGCAGCACACAAAAAAAAGAATACAGACATAACATTAATAAGAGTTTTAAACATAAAGAACATTCCCCCACAATTGTTCCCATTATGAGGGAAGGCACAAAGTCCAGTCCCCAACCCCAGTTCACCCATAGTTTTAAGAGGGAACTGCAGATGCTGGAGAATCGAAGGTTACACAGAAAAGCTGGAGAAACTCAGCGGGTGCAGCAGCATCTATGGAGCGAAGGAAATAGGCAACGTTTCGGGCCGAAACCCTTCTTCAGACAGTCTGAAGAAGGGTTTCGGCCCGAAACGTTGCCTATTTCCTTCGCTCCATAGATGCTGCTGCACCCGCTGAGTTTCTCCAGCTTTTCTGTGTAACCCCCAGTTCACCCATAGTCGGGCCTATTGAGGCCTCCACAGTTGCCTCTACGGAGGCCCGATGTTCCAGGCCGTTCTCACAGGGTGATGTTGCTCCGGCGTCGGGAGAGTCCTCCCAGCGGCCTGGGAACCCTGGAACGGCCGCTTCCTTACCGGAGACCGCGGCTTCCGAAGCCGACAGGGCCGCGCCGGTTGGAGCTCCACAACTGGCGATCTCATCGAGAGATCCCAGGCTCCCGATGTTTAAGTTCAGCGCCGCCGCCCGCAGCTGGTCGCTCCCACAGTCCCGCAGCTCCGCGATGTTTTCCTCAGCGGTCTCAGCTCACACGGAACTCCAGCGCGGCGACCCAGGCAAGGCATCGCCCGCTCCGCTCCGCGATAGCGCTCCAGCGCTGTGCCGCCGCCGAAGCCGAGGTTCTGGGCGGTCCCTGACAGGAAACGCCGCTCCAGGCCCGCTGGTAGGCCGTGAGGACGGGTCGAAGCTGTAGCCCGGAGAAAGGCCGCCTCTCCGACCAGATAGGGACCCTGAAAGGTAGTTTGTCCCTCCCCACCCACCCCCCACATAAAAAAAACTAGACCTCCGAACAAAACACTTAACAAACTAAAATAAAAAATAAAAAGATGAAGAGACAGGCAGCTGCTAGCTGGGCAACCGTGCACAGGACAGCGCCCTGTTGGGCCGAAGGGCCTGTTTCCACCCAGTATCACCCTTTGACTGTAAGTGCTGGTGTAACTCAGCGGGTCAGGCAGCATCCCTGGAGAAGATGGATAGATTACATTTTGATACTGAAGAAGGACCCCAACCCAAAGCGTCACCTATGCATGTTAGAGTCATATATGCACGTTAGAGACACATATGCATGTTAGAGTCATATATGCATTTTAGCATCACCTATGCATGTTAGAGTCACATATGCGTGTTAGAGACATATGCATGTTAGAGACAGATGCATGTTAAAGACACATATGCATGTTAGAGTCACATATGCATGTTAGAGACACATATGCATGTTAGAGACACCTATGCATGTTAGAGACACATATGTATGTTAGAGTCACATATGCATGTTAGTCACATATGCATGTTAGAGTCACCTATGCATGTTAGAGACACATATGCATGTTAGAGACACATATGCATGTTAGAGACACATATGCATGTTAGAGACACGTATGCATGTTAGAGTCACCTATGCATGTTAGTCATATATGCATGTTAGCCACCTATGCATGTTAGAGACACATATGCATGTTAGAGTCGCCTATGCATGTTAGAGACACATATGCATGTTAGAGTCACATATGCATGTTAGAGTTACATATGCATGTTAGAGACACATATGCATGTTAGAGACACATATGCATGTTAGAGTTACATATGCATGTTAGAGACACATATGCATGTTAGAGACACATATGCATGTTAGAGACACATATGCATGTTAGCATCCCCTATGCATGTTCTCCAGGGATGTTGAAGATAGACTGAGCCTGAAGAAGGGTCTCGACCCGAAACGTCACCCATTCCTTCTCCCCAGAGATGCTGCCTGTCCCGCTGAGTTCCTCCAGCACTTTATGTCTTAAATTGAGCTCAGCTGAGCTTGGAAGATGATAGGAAGTTAATAGAACTACGCTCCCTTGCACAAACAGTTTGCGGCGAGATAATTAACCAACGATGAAAGCCTTTTCTGATCCGATCTTATTAATTACATTTAATGAATATGTAAAACCAGTGGAGTGACAACTTTATCACCCCATTATTCATACAGTGAGAGAAGACACAGTCAGTACAGGTATTAGATATACGTTAATATGTTTCTGCAGGCTATTAATCGATGGCACACTTTAATTAGTGTCTAATCTGATATATTATCTATTGTAACATTGATGGGACTTATCAAATATCACAAGTGCCTACCAACACCCTTTTCCTGGGCAGTTTGCAATTGATTGCCTGATTGAAATGTTCACTGTCTGACATGATGATTTCTCTAAAGTGAGAATATATTTGCAGCAGTTCCTAGAAATAGCAAACCAGAACTTTTGTAGACACAAAAGAAAATGCAGATGCTGCTTTACAAAAAAAGGACACAAAGTGCTGGAGTAACTCAGCAGGTCAGGCAGCATCTGTGGAGAACATGGATAGGTGACGTTTCACAGAGTGCTGGAGTAACTCAGCAGGTCAGGCAGCATCTGTGGAGAACATGGATAGGTGACGTTTCACAGAGTGCTGGAGTAACTCAGCGGGTCAGGCAGCATCTGTGGAGAACATGGATAGGTGACGTTTCACAGAGTGCTGGAGTAACTCAGCGGGTCAGGCAGCATCTGTGGAGAACATGGATAGGTGACGTTTCACAGAGTGCTGGAGTAACTCAGCGAGTCAGGCAGCATCTGTGGAGAACATGGATAGGCGACGTTTTGGATCAGAATGTGTTGGAAGGAACTGCAAATGCTGGTTTAAACCGAAGATAGACACAAAATGCTGGAGTAACTGAGCGGGACAGGCAGCATCTCTGGAGAGGATGAACGGGTAACGTTTTGGGTCGAGACCCTTCTTCGAGACTGATTGTAGTGGGAGGGAGGTGGGGGGGGGGGTTGGGGAGCTTGAGAGGGGGACAAAGTCTGGCAAGCGATAGCTGGATACAGGTGAAGGAGGGTTTTGATTTGTAGATGGGTTGGGCAAATGCCGGAGAGTAAACGACAGAAGCTGTGAGATAAGGAGAGAAGAGGCATAACGTATGAAGGAATACAGATGGGGAGGGGAAATGGAGAAATCGGTGCACGACCAGGTGGATACAGGGAAGAGAGAGGTGAAGAAGGATGGATGGCGTGTTTGTAGGTTACTTATCTAAAATTGAATTATTCAACGTTAATACCGCTGGGTTGTAAGCTGCCTCTGTCGATTCATTTAGTTTAGAGATTCAGCATGGAAACACGCCCTTCAGCCCACCGAGTCTAAGTCGACCAGCAATCCCCGCACATTGACACTACCCTACACAAACTAGGGACAATTTATTTTACATTTTTACACCAAGCCAATTAACCTACAAACCTGTGTGTCTTTGGAGTGTGGGAGGAAACCGAAGATCTCGGAGAAAACCCACGCAGGTCACGGGGAGAAACTCCGTACGGACAAGCATCCGTAGCCGGGATCAAACCCGGGTCTCCGGCGCTGTAAGTGCCGCGAGGCAGCGACTCTACCGCTGCGCCACCGTGTGTGCGCCTGGATTATGAGGCGCTGTCGTCCCCAGATTGCATGCGCCATCCCTCTGGAGCAGGCCCAGGAGAGATAGGTCGGTATGGGACTGGGAAGGGGAGTTAAAATGGTTAGCAACCGGGAGATCCAGCGGGTGTTGGCGGAGAGAGCACAGCGAAACAGTCGGCGAGCTTTAATCTGTCCACGTATATTGATCGTGTAATCAATATGCTTTGATGGTACAATGAAGCTCAGCTTCTGGAGGCTGCTGAAACCCGATTTCGGCCCAAGAATTGTTCAAGAAAGAACTGCAGAAAGAACCTTCTTTTCCACACTCACTTTCTCATACCGAGATGAGAAAAACATTTTCCACACAGAGAGTGGTGAATCTCTGGAATTCTCTGCCACTGAATGTAGTTGAGGCCAGTTCATTGGCTATATTTAAGAGTAGAGTACAGAGAAGGCTCACCAGACTGGGATGTCAGGACTTTCATATGAAGAAAGACTGGATAGATTCGGCTCGTACTCGCTAGAATTTAGAAGATTGAGGGTGGATCTTATAGAAACTTACAAAATTCTTAAGGGGTTGGACAGGCTAGATGCAGGAAGATTGTTCCCGATGTTGGGGAAGTCCAGAACAAGGGGTCACAGCTTAAGGATAAGGGGGAAATTTTTTAGGACCGAGATGAGAAAAACATTTTTCACACAGAGAGTGGTGAATCTGTGGAATTCTCTGCCACAGAAGGTAGTTGAGGCCACAGTTCATTGGCTATATTTAAGAGGGAGTTAGATGTGGCCCTTGTGGCTAAAGGGATCAGGGGGTATGGCGAGAAGGCAGGTACGGGATACTGAGTTGGATGATCAGCCATGATCATATTGAATGACGGTGCAGGCTCGAAGGGCTGAATAGCCTACTCCTGCACCTATTTTCTATGTATCTATGCAGATGCTCAAAAAATCGAAGGTGGACACAAATGCTGGAGGAACTCGGCGGGTGCGGCAGCATCTATGGAGAGAAGGAAGAGGCGACGTTTCGGGATGCTGCCTCACCCGCTGAGTTCCTCCAGCAATTTTGTCTACCTTTAGTACGATACCCAAATCTCATCTTTATGCCGACGTGCTCAGATCTGCTGATAAAGTTCTGAAAACAAAGCCAGTTGTCTGGAGCTGAATGGTTCGCTTCAGACCGTTCAGCAGGAGCTCGTCGAACAATGCAGGCTTGTGTGACCCAGCTTCAATGTCGGTCGGCTGATGGATATGTGTAGGTGCGCCATTGTTCCTGGCCAGAAAGGAAATGCCTGACCACTGCCACATCAATCATGTGCTGGACAACTGCTGTAGGTACCGCTGGGATCATTTAATGCCTCAACACCATTAAGTTGCCATCATCCAGACACCGTTTGCTGCTCCTCTTGGGAGATGCTGCTGTGATTTTAGACATGGGACCTGATGGATGAGACTCTAAAGATTATTTCAATATACTCTTAAAGACTAGACTACACTGGGCACAATTTGGGCAGCCTCTCGTGAATTCTTTCATTTATCATTTCAATAGACAATAGACAATAGACAATAGGTGCAGGAGGAGGCCATTCGACCCTTCGAGCCAGCACCGCCATTCAATGTGATCATGGCTGCCCATCCCCAATCAGTACCCCGTTCCTGCCTCCTCCCCATATCCCCCGAATCCCCCGCTATTTTTAAGAGTCCTATCTAGCTCTCTCTTGAAAGCATCCAGAGAACCGGCCTCCACCGCCTTCTGAGGCAGAGAATTCCACAGACTCACCACTCTCTGTGAGAAAAAGTGTTTCCTCGTCTCCGTTCTAAATGGCTTACTCCTTATTCTTGAAATTTCCCACCCCCCGTTAGGGCGGCACGGTGGCGCAGCGGTAGAGTTGCTGCCTTACCGCGCCAGTGACCCGGGTTCCATCCTGACTACGGGTGCTGTCTGTAGGGTGTTTGTACGTTCTCACCGTGACCTGCGTGGGTTTTCTCCGAGATCTCCGGTTTCCTCCCACACTCCAAAGACGTACGCTGTCTGTAGGGCAGTGTTGATGGATGCACAGACATCGCTGGTCAGTATAGACTGGGTGGGCCAAAGGGCATATTCCCGTGCTGTATCTCTAAACTAATCTATACTAAACTCCCACTTATTAGTCAATGCAGTGATACCAATGAGTAATACCAGTCTGAAGAAGGGTCCCAACCCGAAACGTCACCCATCCTTCTTCTCCAGAGATGCTGCCTGACCCGCTGAGTTACTCCAGCACTTTGTGTCTATCTTCTATAGCAATGATCCAAAGCTGTTTGCTTCTTGAACCAGCCATCTCCATTGTGGTTGATAGACACAAAATGCTGGAGTAACTCGGCGGGACAGGCAGCATCTCTGGAGAGAAGGAATTGGTTACGTTTCGGGTCGAGACACATCTTCAGACTCCATTGTGCTTAAGTCAGTTGTGGTTGGAAGCTCGATATTAATTATTTGAGGTGACTGCTGAAATCAGTTTGAGATGTTTTGGCTATTTGGTGGAAGCCCTGCGCTTAATTTAGAGATTACGTTACTTTCCCAACACGGATCAAAAGGAGACGCAAAGTGCTGCAGTAACTCAGCGGGTCAGGCAGCATCTGTGGAGAACATGGATAGGTGACGTTTCACAGAGTGCTGGAGTAACTCAGCGGGTCAGGCAGCATCTGTGGAGAACATGGATAGGTGACGTTTCACAGAGTGCTGGAGTAACTCAGCGGGTCAGGCAGCATCTGTGGAGAACATGGATAGGTGACGTTTCACAGAGTGCTGGAGTAACTCAGCGGGTCAGGTAGCATCTGTGGAGAACATGGATAGGTGACGTTTCAGGTCAGAACCCTTTGTTCAGCATCCTACTTTCTGAAGTTGGGTCCCTATCCAAAACATCACTTATCCATGTCCTCCAGTTATGCTGCCTGACCCATGGGTTACTCCAGCACTTTGTGTCTTTTTTTTCCTTCAAAACACCATCTGCAGTTCCTTGTTTCTCCAGATCATTTGCATTTTGTTTAGGCCATGGAGCCTGTGTCCGTGGTCACCGTGGACTTGGTGGGCTGAGGGGTTTGTTTCCATGCTGTATCTCTAAAGTACACTGAAGTAATCTCACTCACTCACTCAACACACACACACACACACACACACACACACACACACACACACACACACACACACACACACACACACACACACACACACACACACACGCACACACACACACACACACACACACACACACACACACACACACGCACAACACACACACACACACACACACACACACACACACACACACACACACACACACACACAGTTCACACACACACACACACGCACACACACACACACACATACTCACACACACGCACACACACACAGCGTGTGCGCACACACACGCACACACGCACACACACACACACACTCTCTATCTCTCTCACACTCACCAAAACACGCAAACTCAGACACAGACACATGCACACACTCTGACTCTCTGACTCACTCACTCACTCACTCACTCACTCACTCACTCACTCACTCACTCACTCACTCACTCACTCACACTCACGTAGACCGCCACTCGCGTCCACTCATTCACGTTTTTGAATGCCTCTTGTTACACCTTCAATTTGGATCGAGTCGTCCATTGCAGTAATCTGTAATTATTTCCCTTAAGCCCTTGATCTCTCTTTTCCCAATCATCTGTGTGACCCAGCCTCTGGCCAGCTGCCCAAGTAATTCCTCCTACGATTCAGGGTCACGTTTTATTTGGCAGTCGTGCCCATGCAGCACGTTAGTACGTTTTGCTGCAGGGAAGGTTTTACAGAAACAGCAATGTAGTCAGAATGATGTAGAAACAGAGAATGCAGGATTTTGAAGGATGAGGGGGGGTTCTTACAGAGATATATAAAATTATAAAAGGACCGAACAAGCAAGATGCAGGAAAAATGTTCCCAATGTTTGGCGAGTCCAGAACCAGGGGCCACAATCTTAGAATAAAGGGGAGGTCATTTAAGACTGACGTGAGAAAAAACTTTTTCACCCAGAGAGTTGTGAATTTGTGGAATTCCCTGCCACAGAGGGCAGTGGAGGCCAAGTCACTGGATGGATTTAAGAGAGAGTTAGATAGAGCAAAGCCAGGTATGGCGTACAGGAATAGCACAAAATAGCACAACACACCCTCCTACACAGACATTGGAGCTTGGAATCAAATCTCACTTGATAACTCCTTTGTGAATTCCATTGGAGATGATTGACCACTTTGAACTCACCACCAAAATCCCATTGATTGTCGTTTAACTGTGTTTCTACTTCTGTATATTTAATGAGAACTTTGGATGCTTGCCTATCCAAACAAAGCGGAGTAGTTTGATGATGATAAATCTTACAAGTCGCTAGGATTTTATTGATTTATCCGTAGAACATGGGTCCTGTACTGAAGTGTTTGCCTTGCTGGCTGGGCACATCTCTTGAATCAGATGATTCAAGTTCCGCTCAAGAGGCATGAGCACTTGTTTGCGCTCCGATGCACTGTGGCCAGTGCTGCAATGTCAAAGCGGCAGCCTTTCAGATGGAGCTCCTTGCAGGGTGGTGGTGCTATGGGATGAGCTGCCAGAGGAGCTAGATGAGGCAGGTACTACAACTAGTGCTGCCTACTGTCCCGTATTAGCCGGGACATCCCGTATATTGGGCTAACTTGGTTTGTCCCGTACGGGATCGCCCTTGTGCCGTATTTGACTGCTACTACTCGGGTCGAGGGGACTGTCGGGTCAGAGCGCGCGGTCCGGCCCTGCCTCACACGCCCCGACGTAGTGCAGCCCGTGGAGTGCAGCAGCAGCACCTCGCCTGTGGCCCCGTCTGTCGGCAGCCCGGCCAGCTGTCCGACCTTCGGACCTTCGCCTACCGCCGACACCACCACCACCCCCCCTCCTTCTCACGGCCGATCATTTGCGTGCAGCAGAAGACAAAGCCCAGTCGGCGGGACAGCTGAGGCGTGTTGCCCCGGGCCGCGCGATGTCGCGCACAAAGTCCAGCGCCCGGGCCAAAACTCCTCAGCTGGCCGGCCGGCTGGACTTTGTGTGCAGTCCAGCACCCGGGACAACCCATCGTTCACCCAGCCGCGGCCGAGTCGGTCAACGAATTGCCGCCGGGAATTTGTCCCGTATTTCGACCTCTTGCCCCTTATTTGGGAGTGAGCAAGTTGGCGACCCTAACTACAACAGCAAGGGGTGGCATGTTGGCGCTGTAGTAGAGTTGCCGCCCGACATTCACCAGAGACCTGGGTTCAATCCTGACCTCGGGTACTTTGCGTGTGGCGTCTGCACGTTCTCCCTGCGATCGTGTGGGTTTCCTCCGGGTGCGCCGGCTTCCCCCACCACATCCCAAAGACGTGCAGGTTTGTGGGTTAAATGCCTTCTGTAAATCGCCCCCTAATGTGCAGGGAGTGGATGTCTAAGTGGAATAACCTAGAACTAGTGTGAAGGGGTGATCGATGGTCAGTGCGGATTCGGTTGGCTGAAGGGCCCATTTCTACGCTGTCTCTCTAAAGAGTAAACTGAAACCAAAGTACTTTGTGACATCCAGCTACCGAGAAAATCGCTTCGTTAATGTATGTCTCGGGCTGGGGTGAATTTTGGAGGCAAGAGGGCACAGTCCCTTGAAGCCAAGACCATCCTAAGCAACTTAATCTCCTACCAATATTAGTTTAGAGATACCGATACAGCGCGGAAACAGGCCCTTCGGCCCACTGAGTCCGCGCCGACCAGCGATCCCCGCACACTGACACTATCCTACACACACACCAGGGTCAATTTACACATACACCAAGCCAATTAACCTACAAACCCGTACGCCTTTGGAGTGTGGGAGGAGACCGAAGATCTCGGAGAAAACCCATGCAGGTCACGGGGAGAACGTGCAAACTCCGCACAGACAGCGCCCGTAGTCGGGATCGAACCCGGGTCTCCGGCGCTGCGAGCGCTACGAGGCAGCGACTCTACCGCTGCGCCACCGTGCCCGCCCGAACGCTGTTGCGCCTTTGGAAAATGAGATCGGTTTCCTTGTGAGTTAATCAGAGAATGGTTAATACAATACAAATTTTATACAAATTTATTATCATTTGAGCCCCAGTGAGACTCAAACGAAATGTTGTTTCCACAGCCATACAAACAAAGACACTGTCTTACAGACATACACATAATTAAATTCACACAAACATCCATCACAGTGAAGCCACTGTGATGGAAGGCAAAGTCTTTTCTCTCCCCTGTTCTCCGTGTCTCTCCCGATGTCCAAGCCCCAGGCGGGCGATGATGAGTCCCACGGCCATTTTAGGCCGCGCGGGGCGATTTACGGCCCCGCTCCCGGTCTGAAAGTCCAAGGTTGGAACCCCCACGGGCGATGGTGAGTCCCACGGCCATGAAGCCGTGCCGGGTGATGTACTGTCCCGGTCCGGGTTGTTCCAACCCCGCGACACGGGCTGGAGAAGTCGCGTTGCGGGAGCTCCGGGAAGCGGTCTCTCTCTCTCCCCCCGGACCCGCGAGCTCCCGATGTCACAGTCCACCGGACCTGCGGCTGCGTTGCTGGAGCCTCCGAGCCCCAGGAGTCGAGCCGCAGCAGCGAGTCACCACCGCTCCCCACGCTCCGAGGCCGGCCATCCCCACGATGGTGAGTCCGCAGATCCGCAGCTCCGCAGTCTCCGGGACTGGAGCCCCCGGGTCGTTCAGGTTGGAGGCTGCTCCACGGTGCTAGGCCCCAACGACAGCCGAGACCCGACAGGGAAAAAGTCGGGTCTCCCGGACAGGGAAGAGATTTAAACAGTTTCCCCCTCCCCCGCCCCCCACATTTACACATTTAAAAATACTATTAAAAAACACCAAGCACTACATTTAACTAGACAAAAAATAAAAAAAAGACAGACAGGCTGTAGGGGCCGCTGCAACGGGTGAGAAGGAACTGCAGACGCTGGAAAAATCGAAGAAGGAATCTGCTTTGCTCCATAGATGCTGCCTCACCCGCCGAGTTTCACCAGCATTTTTGCCCAATCAGAGAATGGGTCGGTTTAGCCAAAGGATCAAGCAGCCATTAGCATAAACAAACTTCACATGAAAGCTGGAATTAAGTGGGAGATTTTGTCCAATTCCTTTGTTTGAAATCCACACCCATGATATATTCTTGGCCACAGCCATGATAATTGGAGTTCAGTGTGGTTTTGGGGGTTTCCTTTGTCCAGTCCGAGATTACAGGATTCAAGTTACATTTTGGGATTTTCTTAAAACCTCCGACAAAGGATCCATTGAATTCTGTGTGGGGGTTTTGCATAATATTTGTATTTTACTCCAAGACTTTTGTAGTGGTCGACAATAGCTCGGGGGTCCTTTACATTTGCATATAGGGTGTATTACTCCACCCAGTTTGCAACAAAAGCTGATTGTTAAGTGCGTGGTTTTATACTGACCCGATTTATCCTCCTCTCCAGTGCAATGAGACTCTCGGAGCCCATTGCCACCGCAACAGCTGTGAAGTTCTGTTTCCCAACTCCATATTTCCGCCTCAAATATGTCTTGCTGGGACCTGGCCAGGAAATAATGCTGAGAGGCGATGTTTCACCCTGAGAAAGATTTCTTCCGAGCTCGTCACCAGTGCAGTTCAGTTTTCGAGATGCAGCGCGGAATGCCCCTCCCCTGTCCCACTTAGGAAACCTGAACGGAAACCTCTGGAGACTTTGCGCCCCACCCGAGGTTTCCGTGCGGTTCCCGGAGGTTTTTGTCAGTCTCCCTACCTGCTTCCACTGCCTGCAACCTCCGGCAACCACCTGCAACCTCCGGGAACCGCACGGAAACCTTTAGGCCCACCGAGTCCGCGCCGGCCAGCCACCACCCCGTACACTAGCGCTATCCTACACACCAGGGACAATTTACAATCTTTTTTCCCCCAAAGCCGATTAACCTACAAACCTCTGCTGCGCGGGAAGGAACCGCAGATGCTGGTTTAAACTGAAGAGAGACACAAAATGCTGGAGTAACTCAGCTGGGACAGGCAGCATCTCTGGAGAGAAGGAATGGGTGACGTTTCGGGCCCGACTCGAAACGTCACCCATTCCTTCTCTCCAGAGATGCTGCCTGTCCCAGCTTAGTTACTCCAGCATTTTGTGTCAACCGACAAACCTTTACGTCTTTGGAGTGTGGGAGGAAACTGGAGCACCCAGAGAGATCGCACATGGGAGCTGTCTGTACGGAGTTTGCACGTTCTCCACGTGACCTGCGTGGGTTTTCTCCGGGTGCTCCGGTTTTCTCCCACACTCCAAAGGCGTACAGGCGCGTAGGTTAATTGGCTGTGGTAAAATTGTAAATTGTCGCCAGCGAGCAGGATAGTGTTGGTGTGCGGGGATTCACTGGTCGGCACAGACTAGGTGGGCCGAAGGGCCTTTTTCCGCGCTGTGTCTCTAAAGTCTAAAGTTCTCCTTCACTCCCAGATGGGAGTTGTGTGAGATCCTCTCTCACTGCCCCAACTCTGTGATTCCTGCCGCTCAGTCTGAAGAAGGGCCCTAGTAAGACCACACCTGGAGTATTGTGTGCAGTTTTTGTCCCCTAATTTGAGGAAGGACTTTCTTGCTATTGAGGGAGTGCAGCGTAGGTTTACAAGGTTAATTCCCGGGATGGCGGGACTGTCATATGCTGAGAGAATGGAGCGGCTGGGCTTGTACACTCTGAAGTTTAGAAAGATGAGAGGGATCTTATTGAAACATGTAAAATCATTAAGGTACACAAAAATGCTGGAGAAACTCAGCGGGTGCAGCAGCATCTATGGAGCGGAGATTATTAACAGATTAACAGATTATTAAGGGTTTGGACACGCTATAGGCAGGAAACATGTTCCCGATGTTGGGGGAGTCCAGAACCGGGGGCCACTTTTTAAGAATAAGGGGTAAGCCATTTAGAACGGAGACGAGGAATCACTATTTCTCACAGAGAGTGGTGAGTCTGTGGAATTCTCTGCCTCAGAGGGTGGTGGAGGCAGATTCTCTGGATGCTTTCAAGAGAGAGCTAGATAGGGCTCTTAAAAATAGTGGAGTCAGGGAATATGGGGAGAAGGCAGGAACGGGGTACTGATTGGGGATGATCAGCCATGATCACATTGAATGGCGGTGCTGGCTCGAAAGACCGAATGGCCTACTCCTGCACCTATTGTCTATAGAAACATAGAAACATAGAAATTAGGTGCAGGAGTAGGCCATTCGGCCCTTCGAGCCTGCACCGCCATTCAATATGATCATGGCTGATCATCCAACTCAGTATCCTGTACCTGCCTTCTCTCCACACCCTCCATACCCTCCATACACAAAACTCCCTCTTAATATAGCCAATGAACTGGCCTCGACTACCCTCTGCGGCAGAGAGTTCCAGAGATTCACCACTCTCTGTGTGAAAAAAGTTCTTCTCATCTCGGTTTTAAAGGATTTCCCCCTTATCCTTAAGCTGTGACCCCTTGTCCTGGACTTCCCCAACATTGGGAGCAATCTTCCTGCATCTAGCCTGTCCAACCCCTTAAGGATTTTGTAGGTTTCTATAAGATCCCCTCTCAATCTCCTAAATTCTAGAGAGTATAAACCAAGTCTATCCAGTCTTTCTTCATAAGACAGTCCTGACATCCCAGGAATCAGTCTGGTGAACCTTCTCTGCACTCCCTCTATGGCAATAATGTCCTTCCTCAGATTTGGAGGAAGGACATTATTGCCATAGAGGGAGCGCAGAGAAGGTTCACCAGACTGATTGTCTATTGTCTATTGTCTATTGTCACTCCGTTCGACCTTGCCCTGACTAAGATATGACTTATTGTAGAGCGCAGCTGCTGGAAACCAAAATTGGTGGCACATGTGATGTACAACTCCCTCTCTAGACGATGTCCTTCGTTATCTACAATGTGCATCAAGTATTGTTCTGGAAAATCATAATGACTTGCTAATAAATAAGGAGGTTTGTACTAATTGGTCATTAATGCCCAGCACTATTAAATTGCCTGATGGATTATGATATTTCATGCTGTATCGCCCCATTCGCTCCCATTTTTCACAGTGCAACATTCTCCATTTCAATGTTGCGTTTCTTTGAAAATGTCAGTGCCTTCATTCAAAATATTACAGTGGTCCAAAGTAGAACTGGTCCCCATCCCTCCCACCGACCTTCTCCGTGAACGACCACAGCCACCTCACCCTCCCTCCGCCTTTGTGTTGGGCCCGTGGATGCGGCTTGGATGAAAGTCTCGTTCCCTCCTTACGTGAACGCCAAGGAATGTACAGAGGAGATTACAGGAAGGATTAGGCCCTGCCCGGTCCGCCACGCTCTCATTACGCTCGGGGTCCGAAATCCACGACCTCCTCCAGGCTCAGGAACAGCTTCTTCGCAACAATGATCAGGCTCCAGAAACGCTACTCTACACTGAAGGGCCTGTCCCACTGTACGAGTAATTCAAGAGTTCTCCCGAGTTTGCCCCTGATTCGAACTTGGAGAATTTACGGTAATAGCCGCTCGTCGCTACTCGGGGCTCTCGTGGACATTTTCCAACATATTGAAAAATCTTCACGAGTCTTCACGACCTTACTGCATTTCCCGAGTACCTGCCGTTAGCGTTACGAGCCGTTAAGAAACGTCCTCGAGCTCCGACGTACCTGCTACGTACATTCTACGTGCTTACCACGAGTTTGATTTTTTTTTTTAAACTCGGGAGAGCTCTTGGATTGGCTCGTACAGTGGGACAGGCCCTTAACCAAACTACAAACTGTGTTGTTCAAGAAGGAACTGCAGATGCTGGAAGATCGAAGGTACACACGGCGATCGTTTCGCCGAACACCTCCGCTCAGTCCGCAATAACCAACCTGACCTCCCGGTGGCTCAGCACTTCAACTCCCCCTCCCATTCCCAATCCGACCTCTCTGTCCTGGGTCTCCTCCATTGCCAGAGTGAGCAACACCGGAAATTGGAGGAACAGCGCCTCATATTCCGCCTGGGCAGTTTGCATCCTGATGGCATTAACGTTGAATTCTCCCAATTTTGCTAGCCCTTGCTGTCTCCTCCCCTTCCTTAACCCTCGAGCTGTCTCCTCCCATCCCCCCCCCCCGCCCTCGGGCTCCTCCCCCTCCCTTTTTCCTTCCTTCTCCCCCCCCACCCCCCATCAGTCTGAAGAAGGGTTTCGGCCCGAAACGTCGCCTATTTCCTTCGCTCCATAGATGCTGCTGCACCCGCTGAGTTTCTCCAGCAATTTTGTGTACCTACAAACTGTGTTGGTTGGCTTTAGTTCTGCACTAATATAATTTTTAAATATAATTTTTTTTATTTTGTCGTGTCTATGATTAGTGTGTGTTTACTGACCTGTTTTGCTGCTGCAAGTAAGAATTTAATTGTTCTCTTATTGGTGCATATCACATTTATATACTCTTGACTTAAAACATGTTATAGTTGACTTTTTGTGTCGGGACCCTTCTTCAGATGCTGCCCGACCCACTGAGTTACTTTAGCACTTTGTCCTTTTTCAGTAAGCCAGCATGTGCAGTTCCTTGTTTCCACTTCGAAATACTATTCTCTTGGATTCTACTCGGATGTCTCTCAGCTGAAAACACCAGTCAGCCACTTGAACTTGAACGCTGTGAACATTTCCCCCCTTGCATCCCCCCCTCTCTCACCCAATTCCACCAACGTCCGATTTGTCACGGTGGCACAGCGGTAGAGTTGCTGCCTCACAGCGCCAGAGACCCGGGTTCGATCCTGACTATGATGCTGTCTGTACGGAGTTTGTACGTTCTCCCCGTGACCTGTGTGGGTTTCCTCCAAGATCTTTGGTTTCCTCCCACACTCCAAAGGCGTACAGGGTTGTCGGTTAATTGGCTTGCTGGGCCGAAGGGCCTGTTTCCGTGCTGTATCTAAAAACTAAACTAAACTAAAGATGGAGCAGAGGAGGATTTTACGAGAATCATGCCTGGATTAGAGGGTATAGTTTACAAGGAGAGGTGGATGGACTTTGATTGTTTTCTCTGGATGGAGATTATGAGGGAGAGATAGATCAGCCAAGATTGAATGGCAGAGTAGACCTGATGGGCCAAATGGCCTAATTCTGCTCCTATCACTTATGAAAATCAAATTGACTGATGAATATGATGTTGCTGTTTACAAGAGCATGCTGCTTGCAAACTATTTACTCTGCTTCCGATATATGGCAACATCTGCACTTTAAAAATCCTTCATTGGTTGCCCTGGACTTGGATGGTCCTGTGGCTATGACAGACACTTGTGAAAGTGCACGCCTTTCCCTTTCATGATACCACAGAGAAAGATCATTAACAAATCCCTGCATGAGCTGACGTTGCGGTTTTTTATCATAGAGTTGCCTTGTACACTAAAATATGTCCCGACCAGAAACATCACCTATCCATGTTCTCCAGAGATGCTGCCTGACCCGCTGAGTTACTCCAGCACTCTGTGAAATGTCACCTATCCATGAGTTACTCCAGCACTCTGTGGAACCTGACCTATCTGAGTTACTCCACAGATGCTGCCTGCCCCTCTGTGTTAATCCAGCACCTATCCATGTTCTCCACAGATGCTGCCTGACCCGCTGAGTTACACCAGCGCTCTGTGAAACGTCACCTATCCATGTTCTCCAGAGATGCTGCCTGACCCGCTGAGTTACTCCAGCACTCTGTTCCTTTTTTTTGTATACCAGCATTTGCAGTTCCTTGTTTTTACTACTAGATACTCTTGACATAAGGATGAGAGGAGATCTTATAGAAACATATAAGATTATTAATGGTTTGGACACGCTAGAGGCAGTAAACATGTTCCCGATGTTGGGGGGGGGTCCAGAACCAGGGGCCACAGTTTAAGAATAAGGAGGAGGCCATTTAGAACGGAGATGAGGAAACACTTTTTCACACAGAGAGTGGTGAGTCTGTGGAATTCTCTGCCTCAGATGGCGGTGGAGGCTGGCTCTCTGGATACTTTCAAGAGAGAGTTGGATAGAGCTCTTAGGGATAGTGGAGTTAAAGGATATGGGGAGAAGGCAGGAACGGGGTACTGATTGTGGATGATCAGTCATGATCACATTGAATGGCGGTGCTGGTTCGAAGGGCCGAATGGCCTACTCCTGCACCTATTGTCCATTGTGTATTGTCTATTGACTCTTGGATTCCCTCTCAGCCATTCCCACTCAAATGCCTCTCAGCTGAAAACACCAGTCCGTACTTGAAGGCTGTAAACATTTGTCCTCTTGCATCCCCCCTCTCACCCAATTCCGCCCAGGTCGGATTTGTTCCACTCCTTGCCTAACTCCTTGCCTAACGTCTGATGAACAAAATTCCCCCACAAGTAAAATCGGAATATCAGGAACCGTTCTGCCAGCCTCGGCAAACGTTTCCCCTGGGCCCGCGCCCATTCCCATCGCATTTCCTGGCATGGAGGCTGACGCTGTGCTGGAGACCTGCTGGGCACACCCTGAGGGCCTGGATTCTAGCAACTTAATCCGCCCCTTCACTGATGGTGCAGCCCTCGATTAGATCAGCCAACGCCACAAGTTCACCCTTATCGCCCGCGTCTTTCTTGCCGACACGCTCCGATGCACCCGCTGGCTGCTCTCGCCAGTGCCACTCGTCAATGATCTTGAAGGCATCCAAGATATCCAATAACAAGTGCCATCTGTTCACCAACTAACCCCGTATCACTTACTTTAGCTCTTGGTTGAGCGATGACTCCATTTTTTTTCGTTTCTCATCTTTCTTGGCATTTGTTCCTTGTTGCCTGGCTCCCCAAGGATTGCAACCTTGTCGTGGTCGGGGAGCTTCGTGGTCGGGGAGTCTCTTGCCCAGAGTAGGGGAATCGAAGACCAGAGGACATAGGTTTAAGGTGAGGGGGAAAAGATTTGAAGGTAGACAAAAGTGCTGGAGAAACTCAGTGGGTGCGGCATCATCTATGGAGCGAAGGAAATAGGCAACGTTTCGGGCCAAAACGTCTCGGTGACCCCTAAAGCTACGCCAGGTGGAGATACGTCTCCCGTTAGGGTCTCCCGTGCTGGTCAGGTCGAAGGGTAGAGGCCAGATGAAGATCGATCCACTGGTCCTCCAGATTGGGAGTTGAGCACAGGGGTAACAACCCTGTCTCGTAAATTACATATGTTACAGAAACAGCGACTGAAGAAATCCACACTAATTCAATTCAATTCGATTCATTTCAATTCAACTTTAATGTCATTGCACAAATACGAGTATGGGTACAACGAAAAGCAGTTTAGCGTCAGTCCGTAGTATAGTGCAATATAGAAATAAAAATAAAAATACAGAATAATCAAACAATAATCGAACAATGTGGACGGAGAGACTGGCGGGACTCCGAGTTCAGCAGTGTGATGGTATTATTGTAGAAGCTGTTCCTCATCCTACTGGTACGAGACCTGAGGCTCCTGTACCACCTCCCTGAAGGGAGGAGGGCAAACAGTCCATGGTTGGGGTGTGAGGGGTCTTTGATGATCTTCCTGGCCCATCTCAGACACCGTTTTCGGTGGAGGGCATCCATGGCAGGGAGCGGGGCACCGATGATGTACTGCGCGGTTTTCATCACCCGTTGTAGTGCCTTCCTGTCCGCTACGGTGCAACTGCTGTACCATACCGTGAAGCAGGTGGTCAGGATGCTTTCGATGGCACAGCGGTAAAAGTTGGTCGGGATCTGGGGGGACAGGTGAATTGAAGCGTGATGGACTTCCAGGGCTAACGACAGATGCTAGGATGAATGTCAATGATGAAAACCGAGAGGAATCCACTGGCATAAAGGTGGAAGTTCTAAATGCCAAACATAAGACTAGGATATGTTTTTGGAATTTAAGAAGGAACTGCAGATGCTGGAAAATCGAAGGTAGACAAAAGTGCTGGAGAAACTCAGCGGGTGCAGCAGCATCTATGGAGCGAAGGAAATAGGCACCGTTTCGTCCCGAAACGTTGCCTATTTCCTTCGCTCCATAGATGCTGCTGCACCCGCTGAGTTTCTCCAGCACTTTTGTCTACCTTAGGTTTTTGGAATGTACGCCTTCGAATATTTTGGCCAAACACCATATCCAACCAAGATCTCCCTTGCTCAATGCCAACAAGAGAATATGGACACCACCATCATGAGAAGGAGCTGGAACTGGATTGGCAATATAGTGGGAAGCGAACCGGACAGTATCCCAAGAATAGCCCTGTACTGGACATCGGAATGGGAAAAGGAAAGAGAGGGAGACCCAAAATGCGGAGTTTGCAATTTTTTGCACCACGAGTCCGCGGCAAGCGGCGATCACCAGTACGCTAGTTATTGTCCGACACACTGGGATACAATTTGCAGAAGCCAATGAACTTACAAACCTGCAGGTCTTTGGGATGTGGGAGGAAACCGGAGCACCCGGAGAAAACCCGCACGGTCACGGGGAGAACGCACAGACTCCCGACAGACAGCACCCGTGGTCAGGATCGAACCCGGGTCTCTGGCGCCGTGAGGCAGCAACTCTACCGCTGCGCTGCTGCGTTGTCTTCTCCATGTGACCGCCTGGGTTTCCTCCGGGCGCTCCGGATTCTCCCCGCATCGCAAAGAAGCGCGGGATTGGAGGTTAACTGCCTTCTGTAACATCGCCTCTGACGTGTAAGGGAGTGGATGGGAAAGTGGGATGGAAACATGGAAAATAGGTGCAGGAGTAGGCCATTCGGCCCTTCGACCCTGCACCGCCATTCAATGTGATCATGGCTGATCATCCAATTGATCCACTGTGAATGGGCGATCGACAGTCAGCATGGACTTGACCATTGATTCAAGAGAGAGATAGGACTCTTAAAGATAGCGGAGTCAGGGGATATGGGGAGAAGGCAGGAACGGGGTACTGATTGGGGATGATCAGCCATGACCACATTGAATGGCGGTGCTGGCTCAAAGGGCCGAATGGCCTACTCCTGCACCTATTGTTTATTGGTCTAAAACCCATGCAGGTGACGGGGAGAACGTACAAACTCCATACAGACAGCACCCATCGTCTGGATTGAACCCGGGTCTTTGGTGCTGTGAGGCAGCAACTCCACAGCTGTGACATTCGTGCTGGCATCTTATAGTTACTCTTTAAATCTTCCCTCTTAACCGCAAAATGAAGGGACCACCAACATTCTTGCAACAATTTTGATCCTCTGGGCCCATTGGAGACCACTTTGCAGCCAATGAAGTCCTTTTGTCATAGAATGATACATTGTGGAAACATGCCCTTCGGTCCAACACGCCCACACCGGCCAACAATGTCCCAGTTACCCTAGTCCCACCTGCCTGCACTTGGTCCATATCCCTTCCAAACCTGTCCTATCCATGTACCTGTCCAACTGTTTCTTGAATGATGGGATAGTCCCCCCAACTACCTCCACTGGCAGCTCGTTCCGTACACCCACTGTGTGAAAAATTGGAGTGAACACACTGTTGTACAGTGAGAAATGAGATTTTCATTTGGGCACAGTAAACTCCCATGGACACCAATGGAATGATGATTAGATAATGGCCTTGGACATTAATCACCAGACAGTTATTTATTTCACTGCTACACAAATTGAAAGTACATCATCCCTGGCATGAAGCATAAGAACATTTTCTGGTTATTTATATCATTCTGGGCACCTTAAGCGGTAAAGAATGCATTCTGCTTCCTTTCATTGGTCAGGGCATTGAGTATCAGAGTCAGGAAGTCATGGTGCAGCTTTATAGAAATTTGGTTAGGCCGCATTTGGAGTATCGCGTGCAGAGTAAGCATGTAGGTACAGCCGGCAGTGAAGAAAGCAAATGGCACGTTGGCCTTCATAACGAGAGGAGTTGAGTATAGGAGCAAAGAGGTCCTTCTGCAGTTGTACAGGGCCCTAGTGAGACCACACCTGGAGTATTGTGTGCAGTTTTGTCTCCAAATTTGAGGAAGGACCATTCTTGCTATTGAGGGAGTGCAGCGTAGGTTTACAAGGTTAATTCCCTGGATGGCGGGACTGTCATATGCTGAGAGAATGGAGCGGCTGGGTTTGTATACACTGGAATTTAGAAGGATGAGAGGAGATCTCGTTGAAACATATAAGATGATTAAGATGGTTTGGACACACTAGAGGCAGGAAACATGTTCCCGATATTGGGGGAGTCCAGAACGAGGGGCCACAGTTTAAGAATAAGGGGTAAGCCATTTAGAACGGAGATGAGGAAACACTTTTTCACACAGAGAGTTGTGAGTCTGTGGAATTCTCTTCCTCAGAGGGCGGTTTAGACCGGTTCTCTGGATGTTTTCAAGAGAGAGTTAAGGATAAAGGGGAAATCCTTTAAGACCGAGATGAGAAAAACTTTTTTCACGCAGAGAGTGGTGAATCTCTGGAACTCTCTTCCACAGAAGGTAGTTGAGGCCAGTTCATAGAAATGTAGAAACATAGGTGCAGGAGTAGGCCATTCGGCCCTTCGAGCCTGCACCGCCATTCAATATGATCATGGCTGATCATCCAACTCAGTATCCTGTACCTGCCTTCTCTCCAAACCCCCTGATCCCTTTAGCCACAAGGGCCACATCTAACTCCCTCTTAAATATAGCCAATGAACTGGCCTCAACTACCTTCTGTGGCAGGGAGTTCCAGAGATTCACCACTGTGTGAAAAATGTTTTTCTCATCTCGGTCCGAAAGGATTTCCTTAATTGTGACCCCTAGTCCTGGACTTCCCCAACATTGGGAACAATCTTCCTGCATCTAGCCTGTCCAACTCCTTAAGAATTTTGTAAGTTTCTATAAGATCCCCCCTCAATCTTCTAAATTCTAGCGAGTACAAGCCAAGTCTATCCAGTCCTTCTTCATATGAAAGTCCTGACATCCCAGGAATCAGTCTGGTGAACCTTCTCTGTACTCCCTCTATGGCAAGAATGTCTTTCCTCAGATTTGGAGACCAAAACTGTACACAATACTGCAGGTGTGGTCTCACCAAGACCCTGTACAACTGCAGTAGAATCTCCCTGCTCCTATACTCAAAACCTTTTGCTATGAATTCATTGGCTATATTTAAGAGGGTGTTAGATGTGGCCCTTGTGGCTAAAGGGATCAGAGGGTATGGAGAGAAGGCAGGTACAGGATACTGAGTTGGATGATCAGCCATGATCACAGTGGCTTGAAGGGCCGAATGGCCTACTCCTGCACCTATTTTCTACGTTTCTATGTTTCTATGAGAGTTAGATAGAGCTCTTAAAGATAGCGGAGTCAAGGGATATGGGGAGAAGGCAGGAACGGGGTACTGATTGTGGATGATCAGCCATGATCACAGTGGCTTGAAGGGCCGAATGGCCTACTCCTGCACCTATTGTCTATTGTCTATAAATGGCAGAAAAGTTTAGACAGAAATGTAATTCCCTGTAATCCAAATCATGTGGCTAATGAAAGTTGCTTCAGAAATAACGGTTGATAATTAAATGCTGTGCAAATATAAGCTTTTTGTCAAATCCATTTGTTCAGACTTTTGTTATTCCTCTGCTTGACATTGAATTCCCAACTCAATTTGAATGTTATTCCTTTAACCAAGGTTAAACTTGCACTGCA
The DNA here is from genome assembly GCF_028641065.1 of Leucoraja erinaceus. Lineage (NCBI taxonomy): Eukaryota > Metazoa > Chordata > Chondrichthyes > Rajiformes > Rajidae > Leucoraja > Leucoraja erinaceus. The sequence goes on along the minus strand of NC_073384.1, from coordinate 4,151,672 downwards.
TTCAATTTTTCATTTCTTCACCCTAAAGACAGTGTAAAGTATTAATTTGCAGTCTTTCTGATTAAAAAAGTGATATGCGATAACATATGTTGTCAAGCTGGAACGAGTACAGAGAAGATTTACGAGGATGTTGCCAGGACTAGAGGGCTGTGATCCATAGGGATGAGGTTGAGCAGGCTGGGTCTCTATTCCATGGAGCGCAGGAGGATGAGGGGGTGATCTTATAATGGTGTACAAAATCATGAGAGGAATAGATCGGGTAGATGCACCGAGTCTCTTGCCCGGAGTAGGGGAATCGAGGACCAGAGGGGGAAATGATTTGAAGGTAGACAAAAATGCTGGAGAAACTCAGCGGGTGAGGCAGCATCTATGGAGCGAAGGAAATAGGCGACGTTTCAGGCCGAAACCCTTCTTCGGTCCTTCTATGGGAATTAATTCCACAGATTCACCACCCTCTGACTAAGTAAATTCCTCCTCATCTCCTTCTTAAAGGAGCGTCCTTTCATTCTGAGGCTGTGACCTCTAGTCCTAGACTCCCCTACCAGTGGAAACATCCTCTCCACATCCACTCTATCCAGGGCTTTCACTATTCTGTAAGTTTCACTGAGGTCTCCCCTCATCCTTCTAGACTCCGGTGAGTACAGGTCCAGCGCCCTCAAACGCTCATCGTATGCTAATCCACTCATTCCTGGGATCATTCTCGTAAACATCCTGTGGACCCTCTCCAGAGCCGGCACATCCTGCTTCAGATACAGGGAGATAGGTTTAAATTAAAACTGATATTGTCAGGCCGTGTTTGAGAAAGAACCGCAGATGCTGGAAAAATCGAAGGTCGGCAAAAATTGCTGGAGGAACTCAGCGGGCGAGGCAGAACATGCGATGATCTGGGAAATTGTTGTTCTGCCAAATTGTTCCTTCTGCTGAAAGGCTAATCCCCAACGGCACGTTATTTACAATCAGGAGTGTGGGAAGGAATGGTCTTTGGTGGAAATTGCCATCAAAGGGATTCACTGTGCAACCAAATGAGGGTTTAAGTTCCCGTGAAGCATGTTACAAGTAGGTGCGTGTGTTTTTTGGACAGGAGTAGGGGTCGAGTGAGATAGTGGCCAGTTTTCACAGCCGTCTCCAGTTACTAAAGACCGTGTGCCCGCTATTCATTCTACATTTGTATAACACGAAGCATTGACACCCTGAACGTTGGGAATAGTTCTGAAATGGTTTTTTTTTGGCAGGAAGCAATTTTATTCTTAGCTCAGCAGTGAAAAGGTTGGATAGGAATTCGAATTTCACACAGTCATAGTATGTCAAGGTAAGATCGAACAAACGTTGTCATTGTGAATGTACATATTCCCGTGAAGCAAACCATCGCTTAACGGTTAAGGATTACTTTGGCAGTTTAGTTAAGTCGAGACATACAGGGTGGAAACTGGCCTTTCAGCCCACTGGGTCCCCCCGTACAGTAGCACTATCCTACACTAGGGACAATTGACGATTTTTACCAAAGCCAACTAACATACAAACCTGTACGTCTTTGGAGGGTGGGATGATCAGCCACGATCACATTGAATGGCGGTGCTGGCTCGAAGGGCCGAATGGCCTACTCCTGCACCTATTGTCTATTGTCTATTGAAACCGGAGCACCCAGAGAAAACCCACGCAGGTCACGGGGAGAACGTACAAACTCCCTACACCCGTAATCAGGATCAAACCCAGGTCTCTGGCGCTGTAAGGCAGTAACTCTACTGGCCTAGTTTGTGGCTTTCAGCTATCCATGGCTTCCGTGCATTGTGACATGACCCTTGCTGGTGGTTTCACCTTCACTTTGAGTACTCCTGCACCTATTTTGTCTGTTTCGATGTTTCTTCTCTTTGGTGGTGTGGAAACAGGCCCTTTAGCCCAACCCGCCCACACCGGCCACCATGTCCCAACTACACTAGTCCCACCTGCCTGCGCTTAGTCCATATCCCTCCTATCCATGGACCTGTCCAACTGTTTCTTAAATGTTGGGATAGTCCCTACCTCAATTACCTCCTCTGGCAGCTTGTTCCGTACACCCACCACCAGGCCCTCTCATAGGCGAACTGAGGCTCAGGCCTATTTTAGAGGCCCACAAACCAAGATCCCTTTGGAGCAGACAGGCATGAGGCCTATGCTAAATGGCACTTGTGACCCCCCCCCCATCTGATAGGGCCTACCCACCACCCTTTGTATGAGAAAGGTACCCCTCAGATTCCTATTAAATCTTTTTCCCTTCACCTTAAACTTATGTCCTCTGGTCCTCGATTCCCCTACTCTGGGCAAGAGACTGTGCATCTACCAGATCTATTCCTCTCATGATCTTATGCACCTCTAGATGACCGCCCCTCATCTACCAGCCTAGGTTTTGCAGAGAAGATGTAGAGTTTCTTCAAGTGCAGGGAAGGAACTGCAGATGCTGGTTTAAATCGAAGATAGACACAAAATGCCGGAGTCACTCAGCGGGACAGGCAGCATCTCTGGAGAGAAGGAATGGGTGACGTTTCGGGTCGAGACCCTTCTTCAGGCTGGTTAGGGATAAGGGAAACAAGAGATATAGACGGTGATGTGGAGAGATAAAGAAAAATGAATGCGGGAAGCAGGAGGAATCACAGAGGGGGAACAGAGAGAGAGAGAGAGAGAGAGAAGATGTTGCTGAACTCTAGTCGGAGAGAGGAGGAGAATTTCTACAAAGCAGACATACCATACGTGAGGAGATTTGCCGAGGAACTGCGATGTCTAGGTTCAGGAGCTGCAACCAGTCTGAAGAAGGGTCTCGACCCGAAACGTCACCCATTCATTCTCTCCAGAGATGCTGCCTGTCCCGCTGAGTTACTCCAGCATTTTGTGTTTTTAGAATTTCTTCATGACTGAAAGAATGAATACGTTTTTAAGAAGGAACTGCAGATGCTGGAAAATCGAAGGTGGACAAAATTGCTGGAGAAACTCAGCGGGTGCAGCAGCATCTATGGAGCGAAGGAAATAGGCAACGTTTCGGGCCAGAACCCTGCTTCAGAATAAGTTTATTGGCCAAGTATTCACATACAAGGAATTTGCCTTGGTGCTCCGCCCACAAGTGACAACATGACATACAGTGACAGTTAGGAATAATAATAATAATAATAATAATAATAATAATAATAATAATAATAATAATAACTTTATTTATAGAGCACTTTAAAAACAACCACTGTTGCGACAAAGTGCTGTACATGACTAATTATGGACAAAAAATTATTACACGACAATAAAAACATTAAAAGAGAGAGTAAAAACAATTTAAAAAAACAAACAAAAAAAAAAAAACATTAAAAACACTAAAACAGGAGCAAAGTCTCATACAGGGTCAAAAGCCAAGGAATAGAAATGGGTTTCAAGATTGGTTTTGAAGATGACACATTAAACATTAAACATTAATAATAAAACATAACCGATTGAACATGTGAATTAAATAAAATACTGGAGCAAAAGGAGGCTACAGATTTTTGATTATTGAGTAGAGCAACTACTCGTGGGAAAAAAAGTTTTCATGCCTGGCTGTGGCAGCTTTGACAGTCCGGAGTTGCCTTCCAGAGGGAAGTGATTCAAAGCATTTGTGTCCAGGGCGAGAGGGGTCAGAAATGATCGTACCCGCTCGCTTCCTGGCCCTTGCAGTGTACAGTTCGTCGTCGTTGTTGGGCGTGTATTACTCATGATTGCCTCCCAACCCTTAGTTTGAGAAAAAGCCTCGTGTGTTGATGTTAGTGAGTGCAGATTGATGGGGAGATGGGCCATGCATTGTGTAACAGCTGTAGTGAAGTTAAACGGGAATGGTCTCGTTGAATAATGCATTCCAGGATTACTTCAGACACTCGCTTTACCTCTGCCCAAATTAATTGTGGCGGGTATTATTCACCAGCGGTACAAATTGTCTCCTTTATTATCACTTAATCTCAGCCACTGAATCATATATGACATTTTTTTTTTCTGTAAATGCTCGGGATCTTTTCCCAATTTGTGCTTTCACGCTAAAGAAAAAAATATATAAGCGTAAGTAATGTGTTGGAGCTGACAGCCCAGCATTAGATGACAACCAGATCAATAATGAAAACATCTTTGAAATAAATCTGTTATTATAGATGCAATCTGGTGCTCCCGGCTGGTGTATATAATCTTGCTTGCTCATTGGTATTGGATTTAAAACATTCATGCCGTTTTGATGAGGAGGATTCTTTGGCTTGTTACTGCGTTTAGATGTTGCGACATTCGGGGACAGGCTGATGCAATCAGAATTTCTGCAAAGTGCGATCCCCTGCAGCCACCCTTCACTCGAGTTTAGGCACAAAAATGTTGGAGTAACTCTGATGCAGGAAAAATGTTCCCAATGTCGGGCGGGTCCAGAGCCAGGGGCCACACAGCCTTAGAATAAAGGGGAGGTCATTTAAGACTGAGGTGAGGAAAAAACGTTTTCACCCAGAGAGTTGTGAATTTGTGGAATTCCCTGCCACAGAGGGCAGTGGAGGCTGAGTCACTGGATGGATTTAAGAGAGAGTTAGATAGAGCTCGAGGGGCTAGTGGAGTCAAGGGATATGGGGAGAAGGCAGGCACGGGTTATTAATAGGGAACGATCAGCCATGATCAAATTGAATGGCGGTGCTGGCTCTAAGGGCCGAATGGCCTCCTCCTGCACCTATTTTCTATGTTTCTATGTTTCTGTAAGGTCATAAGTGATAGGAGCAGAATTAGGCCATTCAGCCCATCAAGTCTGCTCCGCCATTCAATCACGGCGAATCTATCTCTCCCTCCTAACCCTATACTCCTTCCATCCCCCCCATAACCTCTGACACCCGTACTAATCAAGAATCTATCTATCTCTGCCTTAAAAATATCCACTGACTTGGCCTCCACAGCCTTCTGTGGCAAATAATTCCACAGATTCACCACCCTCTGACTAAATACATTCCTCCTCATCTCCTTCCTAAAAAAAACGTCCTTTAATTCTGAGGCTGTGACCTCTAGTCCTAGACTCTCCCACTATTAGAAACATTCTCTCCACATCCACTCAATCCAAGCCTTTCACTAATCTGTATGTTTCACTGAGGTCCCCCCTCATTTTTCTAAACTCCAGCGAGTACAGGCCCAGTGGTGACAAACGCTCATCATAGGTTAACCCACTCATTCCTGGGATCATTCTTGTAAACCTCCTCTGGACCCTCTCCAGAGCCAGCACATCCTTCCTCAGATATGGTGCCCAAAATTGCTCGCCATATTCCAAATGCGGCCTGACCAGAGCCTTATAGAGCCTCAGCATTACATCCCTGTTTTTGTATACAAGCCCTCTTGAAATAAATGCTACCATTGCGTTTGCCTTTCTTTACTACCGATTCGACTTGCAGATTAACATTTTGGGAATCCTGCACCAGCGCTCCCAAGTCTCTATGCACCTTCGATTTCTGGATTCTCCCCCCATTAAGAAAATAGTCTACACCATTATTCCAACTCCCACAATACATTACTCCACACTTTGCTACACTATATTCTATCTGCCACTTCTCTGCCCACTCTCCCAACCTGTCCAAGTCCTTCTGCAGAGTCCCTGCTTTCTCTACACTACCTGCCCCTCCAACTATTTTCGTATCATCCGCAAAGTCGGCCACAAAGCCTTCAATCCCCTCGTCAAAATTGTCCATTCTGCTGACAGACCTGTTGAGTAATGTCCCTGTCCCACTTAGGAAACCTGAACGGAAACCTCTGGAGACTTTGCGCCCCACCCAAGGTTTCCGTGCGGTTCCCGGAGGTTTTTGTCAGTCTCCCTACCTGCTTCCACTAGCTGCAACCTCCGACAACCACCTGCAACCTCCGGGAACTGCACGGAAACTTTGGGTGGGGCGCAAAGTCTCCAGAGGTTTCCGTTCAGGTCTCCTAAGTGGGACAGGGGCATGTTACTTCAC